>NC_069500.1:427281667-427376667 GCF_027579735.1 Bombina bombina | reverse complement strand
CTGACTGGATCAGCCAATCAGATTGAACTTCAATCCGATTGGCTGATTACATCAGCCAATAGGATTTTTCCTACCTTAATTCCGATTGGCTGATAGGATTCTATCAGCCAATCGGAATTCAAGGGACGCCATCTTGGATGACATCATTTAAAGGAATCTTCAATCTTCATTAGGACTTCGTTTGAAGAGGATGGCTCCGCGTCAGCTGGATTGAAGATGGACCCGCTCCGCTCCGGAAAGGATGAAGATAGAAGATGCCACCTGGATAAAGCCTTCTGCTGTCTGGAGGACCTCTTCTGCCCCGATCGGATGAAGACTTCGGACCCTCTGGAGGACCACTCGTGCCCGGCTGGGTGAAGATGGCTAAAGGTAGGGTGATCTGCAGGGGGTTAGTGTTAGTTTTTTAAGGGGGATTGGGTGGGTTTTAGAGTAGGGGTGTGTGGGTGGTGGGTTGTAATGCTGGGGGGGTATTGTAGTCTTTTTTTTACAGATAAAACAGCTGATTACTTTGGGGCAATGACCCCCAAAAGGCCCTTTTAAGGGCTATTTGTAATTTAGTATAGGGTAGGGAAATTTTATTATTTTGGGGGGCTTTTTTATTTTATTAGTGGGATTAGATTAGGTGTAATTAGTTCTTGTAATTCTTTTTTTTCTGTAATATAGTGTAGTTTATTTCATTTATTTGTAATTAATTGTAGGTAGTTTAGGTAATTAGTTTAATGATAGTGTAGTGTAACTTAGGTGTAATTGTAACTAAGGTTAGGATTTATTTTACAGGTAATTTTGTACTTATTTTAGCTAGGTAGTTATTACATAGTTAATAACTATTTAATAACTATTGTACCTAGTTAAAATAAATACAAACTTGCCTGTAAAATAAATATAAACTATTAGTTATATTGTAGCTAGTTTAGGGTTTATTTTATCGGTAAGTATTTAGTTTTAAATAGGATTAATTTATTTAATTATGTTAAATTAATTTCGCTTAATTTAAATTATATTTAAGTTAGGGGAGGTTAGGGGTAGGGTTAGGGTTAGATTTAGGGGTTAATAAATTAGCGGCGACGTTGGGGTCGGAAGATTAGGGGTTAATAAATTTAGGTAGGTATCGGCGACATTGGGGGGGGGGGCAGATTAGGGGTTAATAAATATAATGTAGGTGTCGGCGATGTTAGGGGCAGCAGATTAGGGGTTCATAGGTATAATGTAGGTGGCGGCAATGTCCGGTCGGTAGATTAGGGGTTAATAAATGTAGGTAGGTATCGGCGACATTGGGGGGGCAGATTAGGGGTTAATAAATATAATGTTGGTGTCAGAGATGTTAGGGGCAGCAGATTAGGGGTTCATAGGTATAATGTAGGTGGCGGCGATGTCCGGTCGGTAGATTAGGGGTTAAAAAAATTATTTTAGTGTTTGCGATGTGGGGGGGCCTCGGTTTAGGGGTTAATAGGTAGTTTATGGGTGTTAGTGTACTTTGTAGCACTTTAGTTAAGAGTTTTATGTTCTGGCGTTAGCCCATAACATAAAATTAACTATCCAAATTGTCCAAGTTAAAATACACTGTCTTATATTTACAATCTAGATAGGAATCAGGGAAGATATATGTTTAATTTCATATGCCTTTAATCTTTCACTTTACATTACGTTGTATTGCAATATTTTTTTTTATTCACATTTCTTTAGATGTGGAACATGCACATAATGTTTCGGAGGAGATCGACAGTTGTATTCGACAGTTGAGAGCTATTGTGGCGGAGGAGGAGGAGTCCCTGGGAGAGCCCAATATCCAGAATCCCAGGAGCAGGGAATCTCCCAGGGGACATCGGATTTGGAGGCTCTGTGCTGCCCTTCCTGACCCAGAAGACCCAGCTGCTCTGGACCCTGGTGCCCCTCCTGCACCTGTTGCTCATGCTCCATCAGCTCATGGCCGGGCTGATCCTGGCCACAAACTGCCTCCCATCAATGATGAGGAGGCAGTTTGTCAATTGTTACATCTAGCCAGGCAGTAGCAGGATGATCACCATGAGTTGCATGGGGCATTAAGATCATCTGTTGAGCAAAAGGTGAAGATATTAGAGAGGGGCATTATAGTAGATAGGGAAAGATTAGATTTAGAGAGGGAAAGGTTGAGAATAGAATCAGCTAGAATAGATTTAGAGAGGGAAAGATTTGAATATGAACGGATGAGGGATTTTTTTATGAAAGGCAGAGAGATAGTGATAGACTAAATTTTGATAGGGAGAGATTAGAAGTAGATAGGGCCAGGGCAGCTGCAGAGCAGGGAGAACTCCAGCATCGGGAGAGGGCAGAGTTGTTTTTAACACCCAAAAAAAAGAAAGGTTTAGGGTGTTTTAATTTGCTCATTTTATTAGGGTTTTTAATGTGCTCATTTTATTTTTATTTATTTTATTATGTCTGTCCTTATTTATTTTGTTAATTTGTTGTTATTAATCAAAACATGAAATAAAATATTTTGATTCTGAATAAATGTGTTTGTTTGTTCTTACTTTATTCACATATTACAAATGTTACAAATGATTCATGATCAAATTCAATGCATGTGTAAGATATTCTTTACTCTGATTATTAAAGGTTCAATCTACTCCATATATTTTTTTTTAATTATTTTAAAATATATAATATTGACCTTTTGAATAAACAACTCAATTATAATAAAGGTTACATGAATCAATAATTATAATTTAACGATTCATAATTAACATGTGATAGTCAAGTAATTTGAAATTTATTTACATTGTGTAAATGTATTCATTTTCATATTTCATAATTATATGACCTTTTCAAAGAAAAGTAAAGTGAACACCAACAACAACATTTTTAAAATCAAATAGAGCATTTAATATTAATAACATAAAATAAATATATCTATTAATGTATATATATATATTATTTTTTAACAATTTAGAAAATTAATTGTTTTTTATAAAATGGAACTCAATAGTTTTAGAATAAAATGACATTTTATCAGTGGCCTGTCAGAATATACTTATATAAAAGATAATCAGAGAGGTAAAAACTATATCAATCTAACATTGTTGTTAATGGTAAAAAAGGGAATGTGTAATACAAAGAATTACAGATCTTTTCTTGAAAATAAATCTGGTGTTGAATGTCACTTTAAGCACGGACAGGCCTGTGCTCAAGTACATATTGAAAAATCCTCATGAAATTATGAAATAAACACACATAGAAAATACATAACTCACAATCTCTCAGCTAAAATGAAAAACAATAATTGAAGTGTTAGTTAACACATTTAGACAAATGGTACAAGCACAGGTACCTTGTCAAGGTTCTTTCAAACACCTGTGTCCCCCTAAAACTGCCACACAATGTAAGCTCTAAATCCAAAAAAATGAATAAGTGAAGAGTGCACATGTAAATAAACCTTCTATTTCTCAATATTTATAAAAAAGAGAGTGCAAAAGAGAGAGAGATTGTAAGAAAGAGAGATTGCGAGAGAGAGAGACAGAGACAGACAGAGAGGGAGAGAAACACATGTATTCATTTCTAAACCTGTAGTGCATTGCTGCTTTTTCAAAAAATAATAGCAACATGTTTTTTTTAAATATATTAGTTTAATGTGACAGTTAAACAATAAATAAATAAATGAATATTTATAAATGATTGTTTTAACTTTATAAAATAATAATTAATAAAAATTGTGACTTGTTCTTTTTTTATTCTTAGTTGAAAAATAAGCCTAAGAAGTTAATATGCAAATTTCTTAGACCTTGAAGACTGCCTTGTCATATCTCCAAATACCCTAAAGACATACTATAGTTTAAAGATGCCTATCTGATAAGCATGAAGGCTAAAAAAAAAATGACAGACTCTCTACACAGAAGACTGTCTATGATGTGTACGGTCAACACACTCCCCAAATACCGCTGACTTTAAGCCAATTCAAATCTTGCGTCATTTTATGAGCAATTAATTGAATAATTTATTCAAGATTTTCCGATTTACGTTATTATTGCGTCATTTGACGAGCACAATGGTGTGTCAAAATGAATGTCTGCTTAGGTCATCCAGGTGAGTTTAGCAGCTGTAAGAAATGCAGGTGTATTGTTTGTGCAATTAACTAATGCCAAGATTATCAGTTTTGCATTATAAGGGGCGCTGTACTAACTTGCACGTTATTGTCACCACTCACTTTCCTACAGCGCTGGTATTACAGGTTTTTACAAACCCGGCATTAAAAGGCAAGAAGTGAGCGTAGAGCAAAATTGTGCTCCATACCGCACTCCAATACCAGCGCTGCTTAAGTCAGCGGTGAGCTGGTTGTATGTGCTTGTGCACGATTTTCCCATAGACATCAATGGGGAGGGCCGGTTGAGAAAAAGTCTAACACCTGCAAAAAAGCAGAGTAAAGCTCAATAACGCAACCCCATTGATTCCTATGGGGAAACACATTTTATGTTTACACCTAACACCCTAACATGAACCCCGAATCTAAACACCCTTAATCTGCCGCCCCCGACATCGCCAACACCTACATTATACTTCTTAACCCCTAATATGCCGCTCCGGACACCGCCGCCACCTACATTATACTTATTAACCCCTAATCTGCTGCCCCCAACATCGCCGACACCTACATTATATTTATTAACCCTTAATCTGCCGCCCCCAATGTTGCCGCCACTATAATAAACATATTAACCCCTAAACTGCCGCACTCCCGCATCGCAAACACTAGTTAAATATTATTAACCCCTAATCTGCCGTCCCTAATGTCGCTGCCACTATATTAAATTTATTAACCCTGAACAATATCAGAGTCTAGACTCAGACGATAAAAACATATGGTACCACTACTTTCAGCTTAGATCTAGGGCATATGAAATAATGGGCAACACAAAACTTCTTCCTAATACAACTTTGGAAACATTATGCCTTACCACTCCCCAAGTAAAAGGAGTGATATCTATACTATACTCCATTTTTAATACCCCCACAGCAAAGTTAAAACACAGACAATGTGCAGGTGGGAACGAGACTTAGGTAAGACCTGGTCATTTAAAACCTGGACCACTGTTCTTTCAAACGGTCTATTTTTTACACATAATGCTATGCTTAAAGAAAACTTTATAAAAGTATCTTTTAGATGGTATCTACACCCCACTAGATCACAAGAATCAGAGGGATCGTCATCTCACCTTTGTTACAGGGGATGTGGTAATAGAGGTACATATGTTCATATGTGGTGGGAATGTGAACAAATTAGACAGATCTGGGATTGTGCCTCAACTTTACTAAGCTCAATCTTTCAGAAGCAAATAGTATTGACCATAGAACAAGCCCTACTTCACTTTCCAATCCCAGGTATCCCTAAGATTCATTGTAAATTAGTCATGCTTGTTTGTACCACAGTTAGAATAAGTGTGGCTCAATTCTGGAAGTCTACCCCACCTGATTATCATTATAGCATGGCATGCATAGCTGCTGAAACCCTTAATGACACAGAAAGTTTCATCACGAGTTGGGAACCGTATATTATGTATTATGAATCAAATAGAAGACAGAAAGAATGAAAGTGGTATTATAAATAACCTGAAGAAGAATACGAGCCGAGACCCACGATAATGATAACGATGTTAGCGACATTTACTGCTACAAATGCACTCACAGTGTTTTTGATAATTATGGAGTTTTGTGAAGAGACACAGTGGCCTTGTCTTTTACTTTCTTGCACTATTTTTATGTAACAGTATCCACTTGCATTGAATGTACTAGCTTGAAGTATGTTTTTGATTATTGTTTCTTTATGTGAAGGGCTGCATTTTGAGATTTGTATCATCAAACACCTAGAGAATCTAGATAAGAATGTTTGACAAATGTATATTTTATTTGTAAAACTTAATAAAAACAATTTCAACATAAATTTATTAACCCCTAAACCTAAATCTAACCCTAATCCCCCTTAACTTAAATATAATTAAAATAAATCTAAATAAAACCTACTATTAATAACTAAATAATTCCTATTTAAAACTAAATACTTACCTGTAAAATAAACCCTAAGCTAGCTACAATATAACTAATAGTTACATTGTATCTAGCTTAGGGTTTATTTTTATTTCACAGGCAAGTTTGTATTTATTTTAACTAGGTAGAATAGTTACTAAATAGTTATTAACTATTTACTAACTACTTAGCTAAAATAAATACAAATTGACCTGAAAAATAAACACTAACACCTAACCTAACCCTACAATTAAATAAATTCCCTACATTAAATACAATTAACTAAATTCAAAACAATTAGCTAAATTACAAAAAAAAAACACTAAATTACAGAAAATAAAAAACAAATGACAAGATCTTTAAACAAATTACACCTAATCTAATAGCCCTATCAAAATAAAAAAAGCCCACCCAAAATAAAAAAAAACCTAGCATAAACTAAACTACCAATAGCCCTTAAAAGGGCCTTTTGCGGGGCATTGCCCCAAAGAAATCAGCTCTTTTACCTGAAAAAAAAAATACAAACAACCCTCCCAACAGTAAAACCCACCACCCACACAACCAACCCCCCAAATAAAACCCTAACTAAAAAACCTAAGCTCCCCATTGCCCTGAAATGGGCATTTGGATGGACATTGCCCTTAAAAGGGCATTTAGCTCTATTGCGCCCCAAAGCCCTAATCTAAAAATGAAACCCACCCAATACACCATTAAAAAATCCTAACACTAACCCCCGAAGATACACTGGGAGAAGATTTTCATCCAAGCGGCAAGATGTCCTCAACGAAGCCGGCAGAAGTGGTCCTCCAGACGGGCAGAAGTCTTCATCCAGATGGCATCTTCTATCTTCATCCTTCCGACGTGGAGCGGCTCCATCTTCAAGACATCCGGCGCGGAGCATCCTCTTCAATCGACGGCTTCTTCTGGAATGAATGTTTCTTTAAGTGACGTTATCCAAGATGGCGTCCCTTACCCTAAATCTAGCCGTGAATCACATGAGTATTTAGCTAAAGTTTAAAGCATATTTCAGATTTTCTGTGTTTGAATGGCAGCATTGTGGAGGTTAAAAAGGGCAGTGATTACTGTGTTTTTTAGATAACATTAAAGAACAATGTGATGTATTAACATTTGCAAACCAAAGTATTTAGTTATAGTTTAAAGCATATTTCAGATTTTCTGTGTTTGAATGGCAGCATTGTGGAGGTTAAAAAGGTAATGGATTACTCTGTTTTTGAGATAACATATTAAAGAACAATGTGGTATATTAATATTTGCAAACCTAAGTAACAAAAAGAATGCAATGTCAAACATTATGATATGAAATATTTTTTATAACCTTTATGTGATTCATAATGCCATTTTAAATTCATTTCAATGTATTTTGCAAGCGCAAAGTAAAACAGTGCAATGAACTTGAGCAAAATACATATAAATAACTTTAAAATAGCATTCTTCTTCCAAAAAAGCATAGCAACAGAATGAAAACAGTGACAATATTGATTTTGAGAACTAATATGAGTAACTTACCTTTTAAGCCTCCACGATGCTGCCATACAAAAAGAAAAATCAGAGTTCAGATTTCTTCATCCCTATATAAATATGCATGTGTTGTGCATAAATAATTGATAGCATAACTTCTGTGCACTGTTTTCATTCTCTTGCTATCCTTTGTGTGAATTTGATTTTCTTTTTAAAATATTTTTAATTTCTGTGCACTGTTTTCATTCTCTTGCTATCCTTTGTGTGAATTTGATTTTCTTTTTTAAATCTTTTTAATTTCTGTGCACTATTTTCATTCTCTTGCTATCCTTAGTTAAATATTTTTGATGAACAGTGAATTACAGGAAGGGAATGCTATTTAATAAATTGTTTTGTGTTGCTAACATTTTTTTCAAAGCCTATATACAACAGTAATAAATATGGTGAAAAGAGTTATAAAAAAAATATATATATTTTAAAATTTTTAAATGATTTCTCTATATAGTGCACTAAATGTGTAGCAAGAATATTGATTGATTTATAAAAGGGTATACATATTTAATAATGTTTTAAATTGAGTTTTATTAGGTGATATGCTTCACTTTTTCGCAGCATCGAACATAAGATTTCAGTGTTTTCCGATTCCCATTGACTTCTATAGCATCCGCGACTTCAAGGGTGGCGGATTGAAAACTAGGTACGCTGCATCGGATAAGACGCGAGCGTAACTATTCATTTTTTGATAACTTCTTGACAGCTTCAAATTGTGTCGAATAGGAGGGCGAATACACAGAATTACGCTTAAATTCAACAGGTTTTCTATTTGCATCGATCTGCGTCCAATTGAGACCGGTGGATTGTATGTTACGTCACAAATTTCAAATTATTCCGATTTTAAGGCTTTGTGATACTGAAAAATCAGGATAAGATTTTAATTGAATGAATTAAAATGATGAGTGTTTCGGGATGTGAGATAACACTAAAATGTGAAAAGAGATGGTTTGGGATAGTGAAAAAAATAAAAAGACTTAAAGTGAAAATTAATGATCAAGTAAAAATGATATTACTAATTAGCCAGAGTAGTGATCAAAAACCTACATAATGGAAAAGTGAAATAATGTGGAGTGACAGTGACAATGGACAATGTGACATAATACAACACTATGTTAAGACAAAATTAAGTTGTATAATAATAAAATAGTAACTGCAAGAGTTAAATATAAGGAATTATTCAGTCCCAATTAATTTTACAACCTGATATATTAATGTGGTCCAGTATAAATTTCCACCGGGTTCTGTGATTGTATGTACAGTAATAACCATCTACTTACAGAAATAAATAATAATTATTCTGTTCATTAAGTCCAAATGGTTGAACTAAATTTAATAAGTAAATCTAGCGACTTTCGGATTTCAAAAGTTCTGTTTCCATATCTCCACCTCTCATACCCAAACTAACTTTTTCTATGCCCCAACATTGTAAATCATCTTTGTTGGATCTATGAAATTTTAAGAAATGTGAAGCAACACTCGTTAAGGTCTTTTGATCATCTTTATCTTTGACAGCATTTTTAATATTTCTAAGATGTTCCATAAGTCTCAGTCTGAGTTTATGTGTAGTCATGCCAACATAGAATAAATTGCACGTACAGTGCAGAACATAGATGATGCTTTCAGTGTTGAAAATGATATACCTCTTAATTATGTGGGCATTGCCAAATCTGTCTACAATAGTCGATGTTTTACGCATGTATTTGCATGTACTACAATTTCCACATTTGTGTGCTCCTGGATTAAATGCTGTAGCGGTTTTCTTTCTCTGAAAGTGGCTACTGGTGACTAAATCATTGATATTTTTGGTTCATCTGTAACCAATGGAAGGGCTATCACCCAGACTAGTTTTTAAAGGGCCAGTAAACCTCAAGAATAATGTTATATAATTCTGCACATAGTGCAGAATTATATAACATTATATTAGCAGCAGCTTTATAAAACCTAATATTCCCTGTGAATTTTTATTAAAAAAAGACTGTTTTTCAGACCCGCTCTCTGTGCTCTTCTGAGCAGGTCTGTTTTTATCATCTGGCCAGCTGTCTAGTCATCACTGGCCCGAGATGCGCTCTGTGATAAAAACAGACCTGCTCAGAAGAGCACAGAGGTCTGAAAAACAGTCCTTTTTTTATAAAAATTCACAGGGAATATTAGGTTTTATAAAGCTGCTGCTAATATAATGTTATATAATTCTGCACTATGTGCAGAATTATATAACATTATATTTTATGTATACTGGCCCTTTAATACTGGGTCAGTCATTAGAATGTGCCAATGGTTGTTTATTATATTTAGTATTTGAGGGGTTTGAGCATTGTAAGTCATAATTAATCTAGGTGTATTGGAACCTATCTTTGTCCTTTTATGCAGTAAATTCTGTCTCTTGGTATGTAAAACTCTGTGTTTTGCTATCTTGATATTTCTTTTACTGTACCCATGTTTTATTAATCTGGATTCCAATTCTAATGCTCTAGCTTTAAAGATACGGGGCACGATCCGATATACAGTGCAGGTTTCGGCGCAAGCATGGAAACCTGCGCCGCCCGTAGTTTCAGCTCGCAACTCAAGCTATCTTATATACGGCGCCGTCAGAGGCTAAAGTGCCGTAAGTCTGACAAACCAGTGATGTCCAGAAATCTGCGTAAGTACAAATTTCTGGAGTCGCCAGTGACTTACGGCACTTTAGAAACTGCCGCCGCATAAAAAACCTGACATAGGCCTAGATTTAGAGTTCGGCGGTAAAAGGGCTGTTAACGCTCCGCGGGTTTTTTTCTGGCCGCACCATAAATTTAACTCTGGTATCGAGAGTTCAAACAAATGCTGCGTTAGGCTCCAAAAAAGGAGCGTAGAGCATTTTTACCGCAAATGCAACTCTCGATACCAGAGTTGCTTACGGACGCGGCCGGCATCAAAAACGTGCTCGTGCACGATTCTCCCATAGGAAACAATGGGGCTGTTTGAGCTGAAAAAAAACCTAACACCTGCAAAAAAGCAGCGTTCAGCTCCTAACGCAGCCCCATTGTTTCCTATGGGGAAACACCTCCTAAGTCTGCACCTAACACCCTAACATGTACCCCGAGTCTAAACACCCCTAACCTTACACTTATTAACTCCTAATCTGCCGCCCCCGCTATCGCTGACCCCTGCATTACACTTTTAACCCCTAATCTGCCGCTCCGTAAACCGCCGCCACCTACGTTATCCCTATGTACCCCTAATCTGCTGCCCTAACATCGCCGACCCCTATGTTATATTTATTAACCCCTAATCTGCCCCCCACAACGTCGCCGACACCTACCTACACTTATTAACCCCTAATCTGCCGAGCGGACCTGAGCGCTACTATAATAAATGTATTAACCCCTAATCCGCCTCACTAACCCTATAATAAATAGTATTAACCCCTAATCTGCCCTCCCTAACATCGCCGACACCTACCTTCAATTATTAACCCCTAATCTGCCGACCGGAGCTCACCGCTATTCTAATAAATGTATTAACCCCTAAAGCTAAGTCTAACCCTAACACTAACACCCCCCTAACTTAAATATAATTTACATCTAACTAAATAAATTAACTCTTATTAAATAACTTATTCCTATTTAAAGCTAAATACTTACCTGTAAAATAAATCCTAATATAGCTACAATATAAATTACATTTATATTATAGCTATTTTCGGATTAATATTTATTTTACAGGCAACTTTGTAATTATTTTAACCAGGTACAATAGCTATTAAATAGTTAAGAACTATTTAATAGTTACCTAGTTAAAATAATTACAAATTTACCTGTAAAATAAATCCTAACCTAAGTTATAATTAAACCTAACACTACCCTATCAATAAAATAATTAAATAAACTACCTACAATTACCTACAATTAACCTAACACTACACTATCAATAAATTAATTAAACACAATTGCTACAAATAAATACAATTAAATAAACTATCTAAAGTACAAAAAATAAAAAAGAACTAAGTTACAGAAAATAAAAAAATATTTACAAACATAAGAAAAATATTACAACAATTTTAAACTAATTACACCTACTCTAAGCCCCCTAATAAAATAACAAAGACCCCCAAAATAAAAAATTCCCTACCCTATTCTAAAATACAAAAATTACAAGCTCTTTTACCTTACCAGCCCTGAACAGGGCCCTTTGCGGGGCATGCCCCAAGAAGTTCAGCTCTTTTGCCTGTAAAAGAAAACATACAATACCCCCCCCCAACATTACAACCCACCACCCACATACCCCTAATCTAACCCAAACCCCCCTTAAATAAACCTAACACTAATCCCCTGAAGATCTTCCTACCTTGTCTTCACCATACCAGGTTCACCGATCCGTCCTGGCTCCAAGATCTTCATCCAACCCAAGCGGGGGTTGGCGATCCATAATCCGGTGCTGAAGAGGTCCAGAAGAGGCTCCAAAGTCTTCATCCTATCCGGCAAGAAGAGGACATCCGGACCGGCAAACATCTTCTCCAAGCCGCATCTTCTATCTTCTTCCATCCGGTGCGGAGCGGGTCCATCTTGAAGCAGGCGACGCGGATCCATCCTCTTCTTCCGATGTCTCCCGACGAATGACGGTTCCTTTAAGGGACGTCATCCAAGATGGCGTCCCTCGAATTCCGATTGGCTGATAGGATTCTATCAGCCAATCGGAATTAAGGTAGGAATTTTCTGATTGGCTGATGGAATCAGCCAATCAGAATCTAGTTCAATCCGATTGGCCGATCCAATCAGCCAATCAGATTGAGCTCGCATTCTATTGGCTGATCGGAACAGCCAATAGAATGCGAGCTCAATCTGATTGGCTGATTGGATCAGCCAATCGGATTGAACTTGATTCTGATTGGCTGATTCCATCAGCCAATCAGAAAATTCCTACCTTAATTCCGATTGGCTGATAGAATCCTATCAGCCAATCGGAATTCGAGGGACGCCATCTTGGATGACGTCCCTTAAAGGAACCGTCATTCGTCGGGAGACATCGGAAGAAGAGGATGGATCCGCGTCGCCTGCTTCAAGATGGACCCGCTCCGCACCGGATGGAAGAAGATAGAAGATGCGGCTTGGAGAAGATGTTTGCCGGTCCGGATGTCCTCTTCTTGCCGGATAGGATGAAGACTTTGGAGCCTCTTCTGGACCTCTTCAGCACCGGATTATGGATCGCCAACCCCCGCTTGGGTTGGATGAAGATCTTGGAGCCAGGACGGATCGGTGAACCTGGTATGGTGAAGACAAGGTAGGAAGATCTTCAGGGGATTAGTGTTAGGTTTATTTAAGGGGGGTTTGGGTTAGATTAGGGGTATGTGGGTGGTGGGTTGTAATGTTGGGGGGGGGGTATTGTATGTTTTCTTTTACAGGCAAAAGAGCTGAACTTCTTGGGGCATGCCCCGCAAAGGGCCCTGTTCAGGGCTGGTAAGGTAAAAGAGCTTGTAATTTTTGTATTTTAGAATAGGGTAGGGAATTTTTTATTTTGGGGGTCTTTGTTATTTTATTAGGGGGCTTAGAGTAGGTGTAATTAGTTTAAAATTGTTGTAATATTTTTCTTATGTTTGTAAATATTTTTTTATTTTCTGTAACTTAGTTCTTTTTTATTTTTTGTACTTTAGATAGTTTATTTAATTGTATTTATTTGTAGCAATTGTGTTTAATTAATTTATTGATAGTGTAGTGTTAGGTTAATTGTAGGTAATTGTAGGTAGTTTATTTAATTATTTTATTGATAGGGTAGTGTTAGGTTTAATTATAACTTAGGTTAGGATTTATTTTACAGGTAAATTTGTAATTATTTCAACTAGGTAACTATTAAATAGTTCTTAACTATTTAATAGCTATTGTACCTGGTTAAAATAATTACAAAGTTGCCTGTAAAATAAATATTAATCCTAAAATAGCTATAATATAAATGTAATTTATATTGTAGCTATATTAGGATTTATTTTACAGGTAAGTATTTAGCTTTAAATAGGAATAAGTTATTTAATAAGAGTTAATTTATTTCGTTAGATGTAAATTATATTTAAGTTAGGGGGGTGTTAGTGTTAGGGTTAGACTTAGCTTTAGGGGTTAATACATTTATTAGAATAGCGGTGAGCTCCGGTCGGCAGATTAGGGGTTAATAATTGAAGGTAGGTGTCGGCGATGTTAGGGAGGGCAGATTAGGGGTTAATACTATTTATGATAGGGTTAGTGAGGAGGATTAGGGGTTAATACATTTATTATAGTAGCGCTCAGGTCCGCTCGGCAGATTAGGGGTTAATAAGTGTAGGCAGGTGTCGGCGACGTTGTGGGGGGCAGATTAGGGGTTAATAAATATAACATAGGGGTCGGCGATGTTAGGGGCAGCAGATTAGGGGTACATAGGGATAACGTAGGTGGCGGCGATTTGCGGTCGGAAGATTAGGGGTTAATTATTTTAAGTAGCTTGCGGCGACGTTGTGGGGGGCAAGTTAGGGGTTAATAAATATAATATAGGGGTCGGCGGGGTTAGGGGCAGCAGATTAGGGGTACATAAGTATAACGTAGGTGGCGGTCGGCAGATTAGGGGTTAAAAATTTTAATCGAGTGGCGGCGATGTGGGGGGACCTCGGTTTAGGGGTACATAGGTAGTTTATGGGTGTTAGTGTACTTTAGGGTACAGTAGTTAAGAGCTTTATAAACCGGCGTTAGCCAGAAAGCTCTTAACTCCTGCTATTTTCAGGCGGCTGGAATCTTGTCGTTAGAGCTCTAACGCTCACTGCAGAAACGACTCTAAATACCGGCGTTAGAAAGATCCCATTGAAAAGATAGGCTACGCAAATGGCGTAGGGGGATCTGCGGTATGGAAAAGTCGCGGCTGAAAAGTGAGCGTTAGACCCTTTAATCACTGACTCCAAATACCAGCGGGCGCCCAAAACCAGCGTTAGGAGCCTCTAACGCTGGTTTTGACGGCTACCGCCGAACTCTAAATCTAGGCCTAAGTTATTAAATCACCCGTACTGTCTAACACGCCTCCTAAACATAGCCCGACACGTATACCCCTCTATCCGCTATCCCCCCTCACTCTCCTAATAATAATAAATGTATTAACCCCTAAACCGCCGCTCCTGGACCCTGCCGCACCTAATAAAGTTATTAACCCCTAAACTGCCGCTCCCGGACCCCGCCGCCACCTACATTATCTATATTACCCCCTAATGTGAACCCCCTATACCGCCGCTACCTATTTTATCTATATTACCCCCTAATGTGAGCCCCTTACCCCGCCGCCATCTATATTACCTACCCCCTAATGTGAGCCCCTTACACCGCCGCCATCTATATTACCTACCCCCTAATGTGAGCCCCTTACAACCCCGCCATCTATATTACCTACCCCCTAATGTGAGCCCCTTACACCGCCACCATCTATATTACCTACCCCCTAATGTGAGCCCCTTACACCGCCGCCATCTATATTACCTACCCCCTAATGTGAGCCCCTTACACCGCCGCCATCTATATTAACTACCCCCTAATGTGAGCCCCTTACACCGCCGCCATCTATATTACCTACCCCTAATGTGAGCCCCTTATACCGCCGCCATCTATATTAACTACCCCCTAATGTGAGCCCCTTACACCGCTGCCATCTATATTACCTACCCCCTAATGTGAGCTCCTACCCCGCCGCCAGCTATATTAAAATTATTAAGCCCTAATTTAATCCCCCTACGCCGCCGCCAGCTATATTAAATACATTAACCCCTAATCTAATCCCCCTAAAGTAATCACCTCTATTACCAGCCCTTAAAAGAGCCTTTTGCGTGACATTGCCCCAAAGTAACAGCTCTATTGCCAGCCCTTAAAAGGGCTTTTTGCGGGGCATTTCCCCAAAGTAATCAGCTCTTTTACCAGCCCTTAAAAGGGCTTTTTGCGGGGCATTGTCACAAAGTAATCAGCTCTTTTGCCTATAATCTAAATCCCCCAACACCGCCGCCACCAATAATAAATGTATTACCCCCTAATCTAATCCCCTTACACCGCCGCCACCTATAATAAATGTATTACCCCCTAATCTAATCCCCCTACAACGCCGCCACCTATAATAAATGTATTACCCCCTAATCTAATCTCCCTACACCGCTGCCACCTATATTAAATAGATTAACCCCTAATCTGACCCCCTACACCACCGCCACCTATATTAACCCTAATTATATTAGGTTTAATATAGTTAATATAGTTATTAGATTATATATATTAACTATATTAACCCTATCTAACCCTAACACCCCTAACTATATTCTTATTAAAATTATTAATTAAAATATTCCTATTTAAAACTAAATACTTACCTATAAAATAAACCCTAAGATAGCTACAATATAATTAATAATTACATTGTAGCTATTTTAGGGTTTATATTTATTTTACAGGTAACTTGGTATTTATTTTAACTAGGTACAATAGCTATTAAATAGTTAATAACTATTTAATAGCTACCTAGTTAAAATAATTACCAATTTACCTGTAAAATAAATCCTAACCTAAATTACAAATACACCTACACTATCAATAAATTAAATAAACTACAAATATCTAAACTAAACTACAATTAAATACACTAAACTAAATTACAAAAAAAAAACACTAAATTACAAAAAATAAAAAAAGATTACAAGAATTTTAAGCTAATTACACCTATTCTAAGCCCCCTAATAAAATAACAAAGCCCCCCAAAATAAAAAAAATTCCCTACCCTAATCTAAATTACAAAAGTTAACAGCTCTATTAGCAGCCCTTAAAAGGGCCTTTTGTGGGGCATGCCCCAAAGAAATCAGCTCTTTTGCCTGTAAAAAAAACAACCCCCCCATTACAACCCACCACCCACATACCCCTATTCTAACCCACCCAATCCCCCCTTAAAAAAAACCTAAGTCTAACCCCCAAGTGCTCCTTACCTGTCCTGAAGACCGGCGTAGAAGGTCCTGTTCCAGGCGGAGATGTCTTCTTCCAGGCGGCGACCTCTTCTTCTTCCAGGATCCAGCCGGCGCGGAGCGGAGGAGTTGAAGACCGATGACCGCGGAGCTGAAGACCGTCCATCTGGAACTGAAGACCGGCGACGCTGGAACCGAAGACCTCTGGAACTGAAGACCGGAGCTGGAACGTGGAGGATCCTCTTCATACGATTGCCGCCGTACACTGAATAGGAATTCAAGGTACGCGATTAAAAATGGCGTCCCATGAATTCCTATTGGCTGATTTGAGCCTTCAAATTCAAATCAGCCAATCGGATGCAAGCTACTTTAATTCTATTGGCTGATTTGAATAGCCAATAGAATAAGAGCAACTGTAATTCTATTGGCTATTCTAATCAGCCAATAGAATTACATTTTTAATTGCGTACCTTGAATTCCGGCTCCGGTCTTCAGTTCCAGAGGTCTTCGGTTCCAGCGTCGCCGATCTTCAGTTCCAGCATCGCCAGTCTTCAGTTCCAGACGCCGGTCTTCAGGACAGGTAAGGAACACTTGGGGGTTAGACTTAGGTTTTTTTAAGGGGGGATTGGGTGGGTTAGAATAGGGGTATGTTGGTGGTGGGTTGTAATGGGGGGGTGTTGTTTTTTTTACAGGCAAAAGAGCTGATTTCTTTGGGGCATGCCCCACAAAAGGCCCTTTTAAGGGCTGGTAATAGAGCTGTTAACTTTTGTAATTTAGATTAGGGTAAGGATTTTTTTTTATTTTGGGGGGCTTTGTTATTTTATTAGGGGGCTTAGAATAGGTGTAATTAGCTTAAAATTCTTGTAATCTTTTTTTTTGTAATTTAGTGTTTGTTTTTTTTTGGTAATTTGGTTTAGTGTATTTAATTGTAGTTTAGTTTAGATATTTGTAGTTTATTTAATTTATTGATAGTGTAGGTGTATTTGTAACTTAGGTTAGGATTTATTTTACAGGTAAATTGGTAATTATTTTAACTAGGTAGCTATTAAATAGTTATTAACTATTTAATAGCTATTGTACCTAGTTAAAATAAATACCAAGTTACCTGTAAAATAAATATAAACCCTAAAATAGCTACAATGTAATTATTAATTATATTGTAGCTATCTTAGGGTTTATTTTATAGGTAAGTATTTCGTTTTAAATAGGAATATTTTAATTAATAATATTAATATTAATTATATTTATTTTAATAAGAATTTAGTTAGGGGTGTTAGGGTTAGATAGGGTTAATATAGTTAATATATATAATCTAATAACTATATTAACTATATTAACCCTAATATAATTTGGGTTAATATAGTTAATATAGCTGGCGGCGGTGTAGAGGGATTCGATTAGGGGTTAATCTATTTAATATAGGTGTCGGCGGTGTAGGGGGATTAGATTAGGGGGTAATACATTTATTATAGGTGGCGGCGGTGTAGGGAGATTTAGATTATAGGCAAAAGAGCTGATTACTTTGTGACAATGCCCCGCTAAAAGCCCTTTTAAGGGCTGGTAAAAGAGCTGATTACTTTGGGGAAATGCCCCGCAAAAAGCCCTTTTAAGGGCTGGCAATAGAGCTGTAACTTTGGGGCAATGTCACGCAAAAGGCCCTTTTAAGGGCTGGTAATAGAGGTTATTACTTTAGGGGGATTAGATTAGGGGTCAATGTATTTAATATAGCTGGCGGCGGTGTAGGGGGATTAAATTAGGGGTTAATAATTTTAATATAGCTGGCGGCAGTGTAGGGGGATTAGATTAGGGGTTAATAATTTTAATATAGCTGGCGGCGGTGTAGGGGGATTAGATTAGGGGTTAATAATTTAATATAGCTGGCGGCGGGGTAGGGGGATTAGATTGGGGGTTAATAATTTAATATAGCTGGCGGCGGGGTAGGGGGATTAGATTAGGGGTTAATAATTTAATATAGCTGGCGGCGGGGTAGGGGGATTAGATTAGGGGTTAATAATTTAATATAGCTGGCGGCGGGGTAGGAGCTCACATTAGGGGGTATGTAATGTAGATGGCGGCGGTGTAAGGGGCTCACATTAGGGGTATGTAATGTAGGTGGCGACGGTGTAGGGGGATCACATTAGGGGGTTATACATTTAATGTAGGAGCAGTGGGGTCCGGGAGCGGCGGTTTAGGGGTTAAATACTTTATAAGGGATTGCGGCGGGGGATCGTGGTTGACAGGTAGATAGACATTGCGCATGCGTTAGGTTTTATTTGGCAGGTAGTTTAGGGAGTTACGGGGCTCCAATAGACAGCGTAAGGCTTACTACGGCTGCATTTTGTGGCGAGGTGAAAATGGAGTAAGATTTCTCCATTTTCGCCACGTAAGTCCTTACGCTGTATATTGGATACCAAACTGCGCAGGTTTGGTATACCTGTCTATGGCCCAAAAAACTACGGGCGAAGGCAGAAATATACGAGCGTAACTTCTAGGTTACACTGTATATAGGATACCAAACCCGCGCAAATTTTGGCGTCGCCGGCTTCTGCGGGTGACGCTGTATATCGGATCGAGGCCATGGTCCTCTGAGCAGTTTCTGCGGAGTCTCAAAAATTCACCAGTGGGTACGCCTCTCATTGTTCCTGGAACATGTGCACTAGTACTGTGGAGTAGACTATTTGTGGCTGTAGGTTTTCTATATAAGTCAGTACTTACAATCCCTTATTTATTTTTGCAGATTGTTATGTCCAGAAAATTGATCTTTGACTGATTTCCCTCATGTGTCAACTTTATATTTAAATTATTCTGATTTAAGATTCAGAAATTCTTGTAATTCAGAATGTAAAACTTCCCATATAAAGATGTCATCGATAAAACGAATCCACAGGGGGATGTTATCTGTGTACTTAATATTGTTTTCTGTAAATACAAATTCTGCCTCTCACCAGCCAAGGAACAAATTGGCATAGGTGGGGGCACAGGTGGTCCCCATGGCTGTTCCACGAGTTTGTAGGTAAAATTGATTATAAAATATAAAGAAGTTGTAACACAGTATAAATTCCAATAATTTCAGGACAAATCTGTCATGATCTGAACCTTTTAGTGAATTCTGTTCCAAAAAGTATTTCACGGCTTGTATGCCCTTTTTGTGATCTATTGAGGTGTACAGTGATTCTACATCAGTGGTGACTAACCACGTAGAATCATTTAGAGTAAGATTATCTAGTCTCTGTAACACTTGCATGGTGTCTTGTACGTATGAAGGCAGTTCTTGAACACATTGGCGTAGCCTGTGATCTACATATTGGCTGGCCTTCTCCGTCAGACAACCAATACCTGAGACTATGGGTCTGCCTGGAGGTGTCTGTAAATTTGTGTGTGTGTCTTCGGTATCATATAGAATGTTGCCATCTTGGGTTTTTCTACATTCAAAAATCTTCTCTCCTTTTGTGTAATTATACCATCTTTGAATGCCAGGTTTACCATATTAGAATATATTTTTAGATATCTTTCCAATGGATTGTATAAAAGTTTTGTGTAGCAGCTCTTGTCCTTAAGTTATTTTGAAGCTTCATTTAAATAAATTTCCAATGGCCAGATAACAATGTTACCTCCTTTATCTGAACCCCAAATAACCACCTCATCCCATTGTCTCATTTCTTGGATTGCCAAGTGTTCTTTATATGTGAGAGTATGATGTTTAGGAGATAATTTTAAAGTAGTAATATCACTGCATACAAGATCCCTAAAAGTTTCTAATTGTGGGGCGTTAATATTTCTGGGTACAAAAGTGGATTTGTTACTCAATTTATTTCTCCACTTTTCTGGTGTAAGGGAATCAGATTCTGTAAATAAGCTTTCCAAATCATTAAGAGTCAGAAGTTCTTCTTCAGTTCACCCTCCCTCATTGGGATTCTGAGATAAGTGTTTTTGGAGAAGTAATTTCCTTATATATAGTTGCACATCATTAATAATTTCAAATTTGTCAACATCATTAGATGGACAAAATGATAAGCCTTTGGAGAGCACAGAAATGTGTTCCTGTGATAAGGGTAATTGAGATAAATTAATCACTCTCAGTGATTCAGTCAAATCTGAGAGAAGGGGCTCGGTTCCCTCCTGGGTTGTCTCTAATGTCCCTGATGGTCTCTTTGTGGCCGATTGTGTCCTCTGGTGGTTTTTTTGAGTATTCCTCCCCCTCTGTGTGTTCTCCTCCCTGATCTCCCGAATCTAAAAAATATTTTCTTTTATTTTGGCTAGAGGATCTTGGTACTAACAGGAGGGAGGGTGTGCTTTCAGAAGTGGTACTAGTGGAACTTCCTTCTTCACTATTGGTATCTGAAACATCACTTTGAATGATGTTTACTTTGGGGTTCCTGTTGGTATTTCTATAAAATCCTGTTTTGTGCAATGTATATATTCTATTATTTGAGAAATTCACTTTTATCTCTATTCAGTTTGCCTTGTTTTGTATTTTTGAGTTCTAGTTCATACAGGGAGTGCAGAATTATTAGGCAAATGAGTATTTTGACCACATCATCCTCTTTATGCATGTTGTCTTACTCCAAGCTGTATAGGCTCGAAAGCCTACTACCAATTAAGCATATTAGGTGATGTGCATCTCTGTAATGAGAAGGGGTGTGGTCTAATGACATCAACACCCTATATCAGGTGTGCATAATTATTAGGCAACTTCCTTTCCTTTGGCAAAATGGGTCAAAAGAAGGACTTGACAGGCTCAGAAAAGTCAAAAATAGTGAGATATCTTGCAGAGGGATGCAGCACTCTTAAAATTGCAAAGCTTCTGAAGCGTGATCATCGAACAATCAAGCGTTTCATTCAAAATAGTCAACAGGGTCGCAAGAAGCGTGTGGAAAAACCAAGGCGCAAAATAACTGCCCATGAACTGAGAAAAGTCAAGCGTGCAGCTGCCAAGATGCCACTTGCCACCAGTTTGGCCATATTTCAGAGCTGCAACATCAGTGGAGTGCCCAAAAGCACAAGGTGTGCAATACTCAGAGACATGGCCAAGGTAAGAAAGGCTGAAAGACGACCACCACTGAACAAGACACACAAGCTGAAACGTCAAGACTGGGCCAAGAAATATCTCAAGACTGATTTTTCTAAGGTTTTATGGACTGATGAAATGAGAGTGAGTCTTGATGGGCCAGATGGATGGGCCCGTGGCTGGATTGGTAAAGGGCAGAGAGCTCCAGTCCGACTCAGACGCCAGCAAGGTGGAGGTGGAGTACTGGTTTGGGCTGGTATCATCAAAGATGAGCTTGTGGGGCCTTTTCGGGTTGAGGATGGAGTCAAGCTCAACTCCCAGTCCTACTGCCAGTTTCTGGAAGACACCTTCTTCAAGCAGTGGTACAGGAAGAAGTCTGCATCCTTCAAGAAAAACATGATTTTCATGCAGGACAATGCTCCATCACACGTGTCCAAGTACTCCACAGCGTGGCTGGCAAGAAAGGGTATAAAAGAAGAAAATCTAATGACATGGCCTCCTTGTTCACCTGATCTGAACCCCATTGAGAACCTGTGGTCAATCATCAAATGTGAGATTTACAAGGAGGGAAAACAGTACACCTCTCTGAACAGTGTCTGGGAGGCTGTGGTTGCTGCTGCACGCAATGTTGATGGTGAACAGATCAAAACACTGACAGAATCCATGGATGGCAGGCTTTTGAGTGTCCTTGCAAAGAAAGGTGGCTATATTGGTCACTGATTTGTTTTTGTTTTGTTTTTGAATGTCAGAAATGTATATTTGTGAATGTTGAGATGTTATATTGGTTTCACTGGTAAAAATAAATAATTGAAATGGGTATATATTTGTTTTTTGTTAAGTTGCCTAATAATTATGCACAGTAATAGTCACCTGCACACACAGATATCCCCCTAAAATAGCTATAACTAAAAACAAACTAAAAACTACTTCCAAAACTATTCAGCTTTGATATTAATGAGTTTTTTGGGTTCATTGAGAACATGGTTGTTGTTCAATAATAAAATTAATCCTCAAAAATACAACTTGCCTAATAATTCTGCACTCCTTGTATTTATCCAGCTCTTTTTGATTACACTCCGAGTTATGTTCAAATTTTTGAAAATTTTATTTTGTTCTTTAATTTTGGCCTCAAGTAAGTCATATTCTGAGCGTTCATGTTTGACCAAAATGTTCATCAATTTGGCTGAGCATTCGGATAATGCTTCCTCTTACTCTATTGTTAGAGAATGATCTTTAAATTCAAATGCTGAAAACAGCTGTATTCTCAGGCCTCTGGGTATAAGTTTTTTCTCAATGTATTTATCAATAAAATGGCGGTTACACCATACTTTGTCTTGTCTTAGCATGGTTCTGTGAATATCTCTCAATGCCTCTTCTAGTGATGTGGGAACTGTGGTTCCTCCAGATGTATTACCCTCTTCAAAGATTTAATTGAAATTAGCTGCTCTTTTGAGCTGTCTGGCTTTTCTATCTTGAATTAAGGTAGAATCCATAATAAGAAAATAAATCTATTTTATTCTGTGTGCTCTATTGTTTAGAAGATATGGATATACCAGATATGATACTCAAATGAACAATGACAAACAAACAATGGCACTATTGAGGCTTTCCCTCTATTTATTATATCAGATACTAGTATAATATACTGATAAAGTAATATTCAGAGGGAATGGTGCTTATGCATAAGGTTCAAAACTTGAAAAGGAGTGGAAAACAGAGGAAATTCCACATAAAATGATGCACATATAGCACTCTAGGCCAAGACTAGTGGTATGAGTTACCAGAAAGGGTTAAAACATAACCTTTATTGAAATAAAATAAGTTAAAATAGGGTCACAAACAATTTAAAAATCCAAGATATTAGCAATATTGTCTTGCTAATATCTTGGATTTTTAAATTGTTTTTAGAGTGCTATATATGCATCTTTTTCTGTGGAATTTCCTCTGTTTTCCACTCCTTTTCAAGTTTTTAACCTTATGCATAAGCACCATTCCCTCTGAATATTACTTTATCAGTATAATATACTAGTATCTGATATACTAGAGGGAAAACCTCAATAGTGCTATTGTTTGTCATTGTTCATGATTCAGATAGAGCATACAATTTTAAACAACTTTCCTATTTACCTCCATTAACAAAATGTGCACAGTCTTTTTATATTTACACTTTTTGAGTCACCAACTCCTACTGAGCATGTGAAAGAATTCACAGAATATACGTATATGCATTTGTGATTGGCTAATGGCTGTCACATCATACAGGGGAAGTGGAAATACATATAACTTTAAAATTTGACAGAAAAAAAATCAACACTTATTTGAAGTTTAGACTAAGGGCTCGATTTATCAAGCCCTTCGCCTCCCTATGACTGCAGGTTCTCACAAGAGAACCTGCAGTCACGATTTATCAAGCAGCAGTCATCAGACCACTGCTTCTCTAACCTCTTTTCCACCTCTTAGGTGGAGAATATCAATCTCCCCGGACTCGTCTCACCGGGGACATAGACAGCTCCTGCCAGTGCATGATTGGCTGTGCGTAAGCAGAGGTGGGATTGTACACAAGCGCAAATTAGCGCTTGTGTGCAATGTTGAATTAGTGCTTGTGTGCCAGCAGATGTCTGCCCACCAGAGGCGAGCTGGGGCAGACAGGGGCGAATATATACACCTGTCCGACCTTGCTTGGTAAATCTAGCCCTAAGTGCTATTGCATTGTCTTTTTATCATGCATATGTTGATTGTGCAAATCTACTGTATTTGCTGGTCCTTTAAAGTTTATTGGTATTCCATTTTGTCATTCACCCTTATCATTCCTTAGAAAACAGTTATAGTCCCAGGTAATTTTACTCTTGGAATTTGCTAATGTACTTTGTGAATATATTTGCCAAATATGTATGAGATATGTCTCCAAGTTATGTATCTGTGCCACATTTAATGTTTCCCTTTGAAATCTATTCCATTTTGTCATTCACACTTGTCATTCGATAGAAAAACTGATATAATTTCATGTAAACCTACTTTTAGAATCAGCTGCAATCAAGAAAGAAAAAATTATTTGAAATTTTACTGGTAACCAAGGAGTACAATGACTGCTCAGTTGTAAAAGAATGTACATGGTGGGATATAGAGTGTAGGTTTTTTCAGTGGTACTGTATGACTTCAGGTACCACAAGCCTACAGATTTATGTAAAGTCTACAAATAGATTTAAATCTTCTAGATCCTCAAGCGTTTGTACCGATCGCATTCTTAGACATCAAGTGTATGAACGCCAAATAAACCCAGAGGAGGACCACTCACAGTCTCACACAGAATATAGATTTAAACCGTTACTGAATATATTAGCGCATCGTATTACTGCCCGCTATCACACAAACCAGTAGAACACGACACACACACAAAAACAACTCTGTTTCATTTCTTTTTGAAGCCATCTCAGTCACCAAGGAAACGCGTGACGTCATTAAAGCGCGCCTGCTCTGAACGGTGGGGAAACTTTTATGCACGCATGATTTCAAAACGTCACGAAATCGTCCTGGGTTGTGTTTCCTACTGGCGCGAGGCTCGAACCAGTAACCGGAGACACTGCGGTGGGGGATATGAGTCTGCCTGGGGGAAGCCCGCAGCCCAGCTTTCTGCTGGTGAGAGGCTGGCATAGTGTTTAAGGCCGAATACAGACACATTAAAGCTTGCTTACATTTGTATACTGACACTATATAAGGGCACGCTCATGTTTACATAAACACCCTAGCTTCGCATACCTTTCATCGGGTTTTGTTAACTTGTGTCCCAACATTTTACAAAAATCTCTAAAGTGTGTCTGTACATTTCTATCTAACGTTAAATGGATATTATATTCTTTTTATGGTGTGTCCCCAGCATAACTTATACCATAAATATTCTCTCAATATTCATTTAAATCTACATTAAATGCAGTAAATGTAGAGGCAAGAGGCTGACAGGGATATGCCATAAATGCATTCTGACCATGTGCAGCTTAATTATGGCACTTGTGTCCCTGTTGACACCTGCAGATATTTAGATAAGGAACATAAAGTTCAAAATGAATGCTTGATTTTAAGTTATTTCATTTATTATATGGGAAATGTATTTTATGTACTGTGCTAGGGTTTAATAGTCCCAGAAAAAGGTACTCAAAAGTTATTTTTACCAAAAAAAAATGTTTCTGCCATGCATATGAAAAAGCAGTATTAAAAAATCTCTAATAAGTTTTAAAGTTAATGTTTTTGAAGAGCTGGTCTCTAGTTAACAATGATAAATACCACCTCTGTTAGTAGAAAGGACAAACATATGCAAGACCTAAAAGAAAAGTATATTTAGGACAGGGACATGCATTTAAGAAACAAACTGTGAGATATGCTTACATATGGGCTAATGTCACTTTAAACACAGGTATTTATATGTCTTTTTTTTTTCATCTCAATCTCATACACTTTGCTGGATCTAACAGTGTACCTTTTATTCACAGTCTCGCATTTTAATGGCAGTTTTATTTGCATCTCTAAATGCTTATTTCTTATACCTCCCTTGAACATATCTGTGTTTCTGTTAGACTCACATATCTGCCAGTGATCCACACTCTCAGAATTGTTTTGCTGTGGCACGTTATAGCATTATATATTAATTGTCTTTATTGCTGTAGGCCTCACTGAAGACCGACTGTATTAACAAGCCATTCATACAGAGATGTCTGGATCTGGTTCGAGTCATTGAGGATTTCCCTGCCAAGGTAAAAAAGAATTGTCTGTGCACCTGACACTGTCTATAGACTAATGGCAATAGCTTTGTGCCTGAGTGCTTGGCCCCTTCTGTAAAAGCAGTGTGTGTCTGTCTATTTGGCAATGCAGAGAGCAATGTTATTTTTTCTTTCTATAGGTTAACCAATCAAGCAATATGTTAGTTCCCCTACAGAAGGGTTTTTGTGAGAGTAGTGTGTGTTTTGTCCTTTTATAGACAGCATGTATGTCACTTCATTTTTTTTTTCACTTAAAGGGACAGTCTAGTCAAAATTAAAGTTTCATGATTCAGATAGGGCGTGCAATTTTAAACAACTTTCCAATATTTACTTTTATCGTCAAATTTGCTTTGTTCTCTTGGTATTCTTTGTAATTTCCAAGCCCTTGAAGGCTGCCTCTTATTGCTGTGCATTTTGACATTTTTTCACAGTTAGACAGCGCTGGTTCATATGTGCCATATAGATAACCTTGTGCTCACTCCAGTGGAGTTATTGATAAATCAGCACTGATTGGCTAAAATGCAAGTCTTGTCATAAGAACTGAGATAAGGGGGCAGTCTGCAGAGGCTTAGATATAAGGTATAATATAACCATGTTGGTTATGCTAAACTGGAAAATGGGTAATAAATGGATTATCTATCTTTTTAAATAATAAAAATTCTGGAGTAGATTGTAGACACATTCACTAGGTTTTATTTATACATATGAATTTGATATCACTTAATTTTGTTTTACATAAAACTTATTTTTTTTCCATATGATGTGTAAATAGAAATATAACATGAATCAAAAAGATAAGGCACTTGGGTTTACCCTCTAATTTTTATTATATAGGTTTAGGTAATTCAATAGATTTTAATTATATGCATGATGTAACTTTATTAAAGGGACAGTCAAGTCCAAAAAAACTTTCATGATCCAAATAGGGCATGTAATTTGAAACAACTTTCCAATTTACTTTTATCACCAATTTTGCTTTGTTCTCTTGGTATTCTTATTTGAAAGCTGAACGTAGGAGGTTTATATGCTAATTTCTTAGACTTTGAAGGCCACCTTTAATCTAAATGCATTTTGACAGTTTTTCACCACTAGAGGGCATTAGTTCACGTGTTTCATACAGATAACATTGAGCTCACGCACGTGAAGTTACCTAGGAGTGAGCACTGATTGGCTAAATTGCAAGTCTGTCAAAAGAACTGAAATAAGGGGTCAGTTTGCAGTGGTATAGATACAAGGTAATTGCAGAGGTAAAATGTGTATTATTATAACTGTGTTGGTTATGCAAAACTGGGGAATGGGTAATAAAGGGATTATCTATTTTTTTTTATTTTTTTTTTTTAACAAATATTCTGGTGTTGACTATCCGATTTTGAAACGCTAGGATTGACTTATTGAAACAAAATAAGTATAAGATAAATAAAAGTCCCCTTTAGAAAGCTCTTTTTATTTGTTTCAATCGATCGCTGTTCTTAGCTGCTAACGAAGCCCACGGCAAAAAAACTCACCTCAGCAAATAGCCGTGCGCCCTTGGGAGCCAGATTTACCGCATGGCTATTCGCTAAGAGGTGAAATCGTCACCTTTTAAGCAAAACGGCGATCTGCCATGGGCTTCCTTAACAGCTCAGAATGGTGATCGGTTGACACAAATAACAGCGCTTTCTACATGAAGTCTCTTATACTTCTTGAATGAAAGTCCCCTTTACTTGTTTCAATAGTCAATCCTAGCGTTTCAAAAAACGCTAGGGCTGACTTTCACTTTTAACTGACTATAAAGGCACTTTCTTTATTTAAATCTGCATGTAAAAGACAATTGTTCTTTTCCCACTACCTTATATCGTTTTATCAACCCTCTTAGGGCTTTAGTTTATATTCTGCTCAACATTAATCCAAGAGGTTAAAGAATTCTAAATATTTTTAATAGATTTGATAGTTTAGTTAATTCAAAATGTTTTTATCTCTTCAGAAGACTATAATTACATTGTCTTTGCTATATTTCTTTTTTCAACAATGTATTGTAGAAAATCGATCAACTGATATATAATATATATATATATATATATATATATATACACACACACACTCACAGAGGTACTTGTCAAAAAAAAAAATTAAGTTGTGGGATCTCCCATTCAGAATTAGCTACGTATGCATATATTTCACAATGTATTCCTGTATATTTGAAAGCCTTCTTTAGAAAGTAGGTATAAATACAATGTCTTGTCTTGTGGACTAGACACAGCTAAGGTTGTTTTTTTCCATTTCTAGGAATTACATGCAATTTTTCCATGGCTGGTAGAGATAATATTCGGCAGCTTGGATGGCACTATTGTTGGCTGGAATTTGAGATACTTCCAGGAGAGAATAAATCCTCAGGAGTTTCATGCTGCTTTGGAGTTTCTTGTCCCCAGGTAAGGACTGTGTTAAAGCTTTGCACGTGTCTGTATCATGGACTGAGATACTGACATAAAAAAATACAACAAATTTTACATTTTTATATTCCAAAAAAAAAAAAAGAATGCAGATATATGTAGTCATCAGTAAATAATAGTATGTGCCAAGCTCTGGCTTATGTATATTTAATAAGGGCAAGACATTTAAATAAAACGCTTACTGTAATCGGTTAGTTTTTAGTAATTATATAGAATCTCTCTAGAGGGTTTGTATTTGAATATATAATTAGGAAATGTGATTTAACTGGAACTATGTTTGTGTTATATGAAAGGACTGTACTTGCACTTATGGTATGTTGTCTTGTGATATAAGACTAGGCCCAAAATTAATGTAGGTATGGGGAATAGGCATTTTCGTAAATAATCATGGTAGTGGGTTTATGTTTGTTTTTGCATGTATCAACATTATAAATTGCAATACAATGTTCTCTGAGAAAGATGGTATATAATATATTGTAGCCATCTTATTTAAGTTAATTTCCTATGCTTAATTCAGTTTTATATTGATAATGATTAGAACAACACACTATTATCAAGGATTCGCAGGATTTTAGGAACAACTTCTATAATTTTTTTTCTATTCACAGCGGAGCTATGATGAAACTGGTTTATAAGCTACAGGCTGAGGAATACAGATATGACTTTCCTGTCTCTTATCTTCCAGTAAGTGATATCATTAAATGTGCAATGACAGATATTATTAGTGAATCTGCAGCATTTCGTGTCAATTTGCTGTTTTTTAATTTGCCAGGGTCCAGTCCGTGCATCCATCCATGAACGTGTGTTGCCCGAATGTCCACTTTACCACAACAAAATTCAGTTTCCTTCTTCGGGTGGACTTGGTCTTAATTTGGCTCTAAATATCCTTTAAGAGGCCTTGCTTTACTAATTTAAATGCATGTATGTGAGGTCACTAATTCTGGCTTAATTTGTCTTCAATTTGCATTACAGCACAAAAGGTAAAGGAATACTCAGCATGTAATCTAATAATATATTGCTATGAAGAACTCAAAATTAATATTACCAAACACTGTTTACCCCATATGCAATATTCACATGTCAGACAGTGCAATATAAATAATAAATTAATTCTTGGGACTGCAAAGGTGTCATTATAGATGAAGAGTAAGGTTAAAAAAACAACTTGTCAATTTAAGGAATAAGCTTAATTTCTTTCTTGTCCAAAGCAATTTCCCATTAGTTTAGGACTAGTGGGAAATTCCAGGCTAGTTTATAGTCCATATCAGTGAATCAACATAAAAATGACAAAATATGATAATCCATTATAGAAGCATAAAGGTGTACAGTTGAGCATGATTAATTCCCAGTTCAGTCACTGGACCTGAACACATAGATGAGAAATGCACAGGGCCCTTATGAGAATTATTTTTGAAAAGCTGCTTACAATATTACAAATATATCCATGTAGGTATAATCAGCCTCTAGATGCACATGAATAATGCCATTTAGTACAGCAGTCAGCACTAAATAATTCTTATTTGGGGAATTATTTGTATTACAGACCCTGTATTATATTAACTGATGCACATATCCCTTTTATGCTGGGAACCACTGGAGTGTGCATGTTTTTCTATGTCCTTAAATGTTTAGTAGTGGTTAAACAGATAGGTCACAGATGATTAGGCAAATAAACTGCTATAGGGATGCATTTTAAGTTTATATTTGACTGTTGTATCTTTTTATACTACACTTATCAGTTGAGGGATAATAGTTCTATGCAAATCATAGAGGTAAGGGCATCTTAGCAGGTTTGCAAACTTACCACATGGGAATACAACAATGTTTAATTATGGCCTGTGCATCCCAGAAATTGTCTGGCCCTCTCACCTTGCATACGTTTTTAAACTGTTTTTTAATTTATTTTTTTAGTATAGTGCTATCATATAGTCCAAGAGTTATTTTATTCATATTTAACAAAATCCTATAGCAGCAGAACTGAAATCCGTGCTTTTATTTTCGGTGCACACTGATTTTTTTTTTTTTTTTTTTAAATTCTCTTTTATTAAAGGAAACGGAGTAAGTACAGTGGAAATCTCAGACAATTCGTGCAATCAATATACATACAGATAGTGTCACATATACAAATATTCGTGTCTGTTTTTAGAGGATAATGTCCATGTAGTACCGTGAGTCCACTGAACTGGAAAGTGCAGTTCCGATGAGTTCTCTTGGCTTTACACTCCGTACCTTTGGGAATTTTCATATTTTAAACAATGAAACAATAAAATACAATTTACAACTTATAACTTAACCCAAGTCTATCACAAGTACAGTTAACTATCTGGTGCCTCTGTTTTCCAATCCTCAACCAAATCAGAAAACGTGTGGGAGTAGGGGGGAAACAAAGGGGGGAGGGGGAGAGAAGAGCAAGCAGAGCATGAGAGAAAAAAGGGGAGAGAGGGAGGGGGAGGAAAAGAAGAAAAAAAAAAAAAAAAAAGGAATTTACTCATATCAGAATAACATGACCTCTAAGGAGGCATTGTTGTGCTCTCTATCCGGCAGGTTCTGTCTTTCCCCTCTGATATTCATTTGTAAGACTGCCTCTAGGTGAGCAAAAGGTTTCATTATTTGCGTCTGTATGGAAGGATCTAACTTGTCTATGTATAAGCTCCATTTGCGAAGGAAGGGGCGAAGCCTATTTACTGTGTCGAGTTTGACATCATGCTGTTCCACAAAGAGCTGTTTAAGCACCATGTGGTTTAACTGTGCTATTGTTGGTGGTTGCCTAGTGATCCATCTTGTGAGGATGCAGTGTCTGGCCAGTATGGTGTATAGAGAAAGGAATTTGTGCAGTCTCTTGTGTGTCTCTTCCCATTTAAGTAGGAAGATTTCTAGTTCTGTGAATTTGATGTCTATTTGGAAAGTAGACTTTAGCCAGTATTGACATTGAGCCCAAAATCTCCTGATCATCGGACAGGTGTAGAAATAATGTTGTAGCGAGGGGGTGGTCATTCTACATTTAATACAGTGGTCCGGGATTCGATTATCCCATTTAGAAAGTCTGTGTGGGGTGATATAATCCAAGTGTAGTAGTCTGACCTGTGATTCTCTATGTGTGGTCGCTAATGATGCTTGTCTGGCCTTCTCCAGGCTCTCTTCAATGTCTTGTGTAGTCAGTTCTGTCGAGCATATGATACTGAGTTTTAGCAACATTTTTGCCAAAATCGCAGGTTCTTTTTGTCGCAGTAGCCGCGCATAAATGTGGGATAGGGAGAATGATTCCATCCGGAACATGTTCTGAGCTATTACGAATGGGGATATTTCCCAGAAGTTCTCATTAGACGCTTGTATCGATCCTATATAGTGCCTTAGCTGTAAGTAGGCATAGAAATGACCATTTGGGATTGAGAATTTGGATTTTATCTCCTGAAATGTGCGGACTGTGCGTTGCAGCGGATCCAACACATCTCCTATAACTTTGAGGCCTAGCCTCTCCCAAATACGAAATGGTTCCTGATCCATTCCTGCGGGAAAGTCTGGATTTCCCACCACTGGGATGAGTCTCACGGAGGGAGAGTCTATCTGGAGATATCTGTGAATCATGTGCCAGGCTCTCAATGGGTCTCTGTATGCTACATTATTAAGGATGTCAGCAGGGAGTGATTTCCCATTTCCATAAGGTAGGAATGCCAACGAGACCGGGGCTACTACAGCTCTTTCCAACCTATTGTCTCCAAAGTGCGCTGTTTCCAGCTGCCAGTCTAAAACCAACCTAGCCAACGCCGCCCAGTTATAAAGTTTTATATTCGGGAGGGCCAAGCCTCCAGCAGAGTATGGAAGGTGTAATTTTTCCATCGCTATTCTCGGTTTGTTCTGTTTCCAGATAAAGTGAGAGATTGCTCGGGTTAGCCGTTGTAAGTCAGCTTTGGTTAGAAGAAATGGCAGCATGAGCATTGGGTAGAGGATTTTCGGCAAAATGGTCATCTTGACCAGATTAATTCTGCCCGATAGTCCCAGAGGGAGATTGAGCCAATTCGCTAGTTGGGAAGATAGTTGTGTGCACTTATTAGATAAATTCGATTTGTAAATACGCGAAGGATCTCGGTACAGCTGGATGCCTAAGTATGTGAGTCCTTCTGTAGCCTCCACAAAAGGGAAATTATGGACAATATGTGGCTGTCTAAGCAGCCACAAGACCTCTGATTTGGAGGCGTTTATCTTGTACCCTGACAAACTACCGAATTCCTCAATTGTTTGCAGTATAATGGGGACATACAATTGAGGAGAGTCGATAAATAATAGCATATCATCCGCGTATAAAGCCAAGTGAAGGGGGACCCCCTTTATTACTATGCCTGGGTATGTCCGTCTGAGCTTTATAGCCAGTGGCTCCAATGCTAAGTTGAACAATAGCGGGGAGAGAGGGCAGCCTTGTCTGGTTCCCCTCTGCAAATAGAGGTCTTCCGAGAAGAGGCCATTAGAGAGAACTCTGGCCACTGGTGAGTCGTAGATTTTGCCTAGTATGTCCAAAAAGGGGCCTTTAAAACCAAATCTACGAAGGGATTCTATCAGGTGGGGCCATTCCACTCTATCGAAGGCCTTCTCAGCGTCCAATGACAACAGGAAGGCCTCCCGATCCCCCTTTACTTCCTCGCTATTTCCCTTTGTCCAGTAGAAGTCTATAACCTGTAAGACTCTACGCAAATTCACCACAGATGTGCGCTTGAATATAAAGCCGGTCTGGTCTGGGTGGATCAGGTCCGGGAGAATGGTTTTGAGTCTGTTTGCTATAAGTTTGGTGAACATCTTATAGTCCACATTGAGGAGTGAAATGGGCCTATATGATTCCGGCAAGGAATGGTCCTTGCCTGGTTTGGGGATAAGCGTGATGTGTGCCGCCATGAATTCCTTTGAGGGACGCGAGTCTGTCCCCAAGAAGGAGTTGAACAGTCGAGTAAGGGTGGTGGTGAGCTGTGGTTGCAGGACTTTATAAAATTCGGAGGGCAGGCCGTCTGGGCCTGGCGTGGTGCACACTGATTTTACTGACCAGCCGGCTAAAATTTTACCCAATATTAAGCTAAAATTAGCTAATATTTTTTTTTTAACATTTGTTGTACAAATCATTAAGTTAATTTATTTTAGATGATGCAATTAATTTGTGTTTAGCTTAAGTAACATATATAAATAACATAAAAAGTTATAATATTGCAATTTATGACACTGCCTCCACCTGGATTTTTCATAATGCCACCCATCTGGCAACATTTTTTTTTTTTTTGTGGACAAGACCGAAAGTCTTTTATACCTTCAACAAAGGATGCCAAGATAAGAGGCACTTAACACACTTTATATTTGTGGATTAAGCTAAAAATGCATGTATTAACTTCCGTAATACATTTTTCATGTCTTGAATACATTTTGAATTACCGTCTTTTGGATTAAAGACAGAATTGCATGCAGTGTCCTTTAAAAATTCTGCCACAATTTTGGCTTTAAAAAAAAAATAATTTCCAGGATATTGGTTATAGTTCAAAGAAAGTAAAAATCTTTTTTTTGCAACAAAATAACAGAAGAGATGTACAGGTGCTACCTTTAATGGCTAATTAATAGGGGATACAATTACAAGCTTTCAGCTGAATGCCTGACAAAGTGACCTATCTATCTTTCTATCTATCTATCGGGTTCTTGTAAAGCGTGGCTATTCACCCGTTGCAGTTCAGTCGAAGAGCCAGATCTTAAGGTCCTTTATGAACTTAGTTAGGGCGGTAGCTTGTCTGAGGTGCAGCGGGAGGGTGTTCCAAGTCTTGGCTGCCAGGTGAGAAAAGGATCTGCCTCCCGCTGTGGTTTTCCTGATGCGGGGGATGACTGAGAGGGATTGGTCGGCCGATCGAAGTTGTCTGGCAGGGGTGTAGAAGGTAACGCGGTGGTTCACGTATTCGGGACCAATGTTGTGGAGGGCCTTGAATGCGTGGGTGAGAAGCTTGAAGGTTATTCTTTTGTTGATGGGGAGCCAGTGCAGGTCCCGCAGGTGTTTGGTGATGTGGCATTGACGAGGGATGTCGAGGATTAGTCTGGCCGAGGCGTTCTGAATGCGCTGTAGTCTCTTTTGGAGCTTGATGGTGGTGCCGGAGTAGAGTGCGTTACCATAGTCCAGTCGGCTGCTGACGAGGGCGTGAGTGACAGTCTTCCTGGTCTCGGTTGGGATCCATTTGAAGATCTTTTGCAGCAGGTGAAGTGTGTGGAAGCATGCAGAAGAGACGGCGTTGATTTGCCGGGCCATGGAGAGCGATGAGTCCAGGATGACGCCTAGATCTTGTGCATGGTCGGTGGGGGTTGGAGGGTGTCCGAGGGCTGTGGGCCACTAGGAGTTATTCCAAGCGGATGTGGTGGAACCGAGGAGGAGGACTTCGGTCTTGTCTGCGTTCAGCTTTAGGCAGTTGTAGCTCATCCTGGTGGCGACTGCTGTCAGCCCTTCGTGGACGTTTCTCTTGGCGGTGGTCGGGTCACTGGTGAGTGAGATGATTAGCTGGGTGTCGTCGGCGTAGGAGACGACACCCAGCTAAGTGTCCGGAAAGTATGCAATTGTACCCCTATTGGTTCAGTGCTCAACAGATTTATTCAACATTTTAGGAGCCAGCTCATAAATTTAGGAGCCAGAAATGTTTGGCCCACCCTATGAGATATTTATAAATATATTACACACACATTGATTAATATCTCAATAAAAGTTAGATTTGTATTTAACAGCTGCAAGGCCTAAAAAGAATCCTCCCACACAAAGCTAAATTTTAGGTGCGACTGCTGGTGGCCCGCGAAGGGGTACCCAAGGGTGTTTTGCAGACTCTTAACCAGGAGTGCCTGGATTTGTCGAGCCCTGTATTAGTTGGCCATTAAAGGTATCACCTGTTTGTTACTTTTGTTATTTTCTTGCAAAATGATTTTAACTTTCTGAGAACACACTAGCTAACATGGTATTGTCCTCGCTAACACCTGGGAATTAACTACCAAACTCCCCAATACCAATAAAATTAACACCGCCTCTGAAGCAGTTGAGAAAGCACCACAACTGGAATAAAAAATGTCAAACCCTGTTTCATCAGGACTAATGCGCATATCCTTGCTCAATATTATATTTTAACATTAATAAAAATGTGCTGTTTAGATAAATCTGTTTGTTCACATCCACATTTTGAATTGTACAAGTTTTACCTACTTACATTATGTGATCTGAACATGTAAAAGACTATGGAAATTTTATAAATCTAATTAGTTTAGTGTGTTAATGGAGCAAGAAGAATCTTTTATTCTGTAAAAGCTGTTTTTTACAATTACATTTTTTTTATTTATTCATCTTTATAGAGTTTTTATTGATACAGTATATCACAAAAGTGAGTACACCCCTCAGATTTTTGTAAATATTTTATTATATCTTTTCATGTGACAGCACTGAAGAAATGACACTTTGCTACAATGTAAAGTAGTGTGTACAGCCTGTATAACAGTGTACATTTGCTGTCCCCTCAAAATTACTCAACACAAATCCATTAATGTCTAAACTGTTGGCAACAAAAGTGAGTACACCCCTAAGTGGAAATGTCCAAGTTGGGCCCAATTGGCCATTTTCCCTCCCCGGTGTCATGTGACTCGTTAGTGTTACAAGGTCTCAGGTGTAAATGGGGAGCAGGTGTGTTAAATTTGATGTTATCGCTCTCACACTCTCTCATACTGGTCACTGGAAGTTCAACATGGCACCTCATGGCAGAGAATTCTCTGAGGATCTGAAAAAAGAATTGTTGCTCTACATAAAGATGGCCTAGGCTATAAGAAGATTGCCAAGACCCTGAAACTGAGCTGCAGCACGGTGGGCAAGACCATACAGCGGTTTCACAGGACAGGTTCCACTCAGAACAGGCCTCGCCATGGTCGACCAAAGAAGTTGACTGCACGTGCTCAGTGTCATATGCAGAGGTTGTCTTTGGGAAATAGACATATGAGTGTTGCCAGCATTGCTGCAGAGGTTGAAGGGGTGGGGGGGTTAGTCTGTCAGTGCTCAGACCATACGCTGCACACTACATCAAATTGGTCTGCATGGCTGTCGTCCCAGAATGAAGTCTCTTCTAAAGATGATGCACAAAAAAGCCTGCAAACAGTTTGCTAAATACAAGCAGACTAAGGACATGGATTACTGGAACCATGTCCTGTGGTCTGATGAGACCAAGATAAACTTATTTGGTTCAGATGGTGTCAAGCGTGTGTGGTGGCAACCAGGTGAGGAGTACAAAGACAAGTGTGTCTTGCCTACAGTCAAGCATGGTGGTGTGAGTGTCTTGGTCTGGGCCTACATGAGGGCTGCCGGCTCAGAGGAGCTACAGTTCATTGAGGGAACCGAACCATGAATGCCAACATGTACTGTGACATACTGAAGCAGACTGGGCCGCAGTATTCCAACATGATAACGACCCCAAACACACCTCCAAGACGACCACTGCCTTGCTAAAGAAGCTGAGGGTAAAGGTGATGGACTGGCCAAGCATGTCTCCAGACTTAAACCCTATTGAGCATCTGTGGGCATCCTCAAATGGAAGGTGGGGGAGCGCAAGGTCTCTAACATCCACCAGCTCTGTGATGTTGTCATGGAGGAGTGGAAGAGGACTCAAGTGGCAACCTGTGAACTCCATGCAAAAGAGGGTTAAGGCAGTGCTGGAAAATAATGGTGGCCACATTTACACTTTGGGCCCAATCTGGACATTTCCACTCAGTGGTGTACTCACTTTTGTTGCCAACGGTTTAGACATTAATGGCTGTGTGTTGAGTTATTTTGAGGGGACAGCAAATTTAAACTGTTATACAGGTTGTAAACTCACTACTTTGTGAGGGGTGTAATCACTTTTTTGAGATACTGTACATGAATAATGGAAAACCATAATAAAAGTTAACAAATGACGACATTTGTACAACCATAATAATCTCACTTTGGTGCTACATAACATATGCCAGTAAATAAATAGAAAAATAAGGCATTGTGGGTACATATCTTTGGTACTCCTTTCTGTACTGTAAATTTTTGGTTTTATTAAAAAATCTTCGTTGTTTCACAGCAGCAAATAGTTTTCATTTCTGTAGTACAACTCCTCCTTTTTTCTTTTTTCTTTTTTTTTTTGCTATGGAGATCTGTCCTCATAAGTGAAAATACTAAATTAAGACTGTACAATGTATTGTATGTGCTGCAAAGTGCATTAATGGGTAAGTTAAGTTAAAATTAAGCTTTCATTGCTCAGTTAAAGCGTTGCTATTTTAAACAACTTTTATTTTATGCAAATTAATAAACTTGCTTTGTTCTCTTAGTATCTTTTGTTTAAAAAGCATGCCAAGGTAGGATAATTGGGGGGCTCTATGTGCAACATTGTTTGAAACAGTGTTATAAATATAGACTGCTAAATACATAAGCACACACATATAAAACTGTAATTTTCCATAAAATATTTGCATTCATTCCTTGACCTTTTTTTTGCTCAGATCCCTTTGAGTATTTTATGTTCCACTTTGCCATTTGTCTTCTCACACAAAGGGTAAGTATATAGATATTAAAGGGACATTAAACACTGATATATTAATATAAAATGTTTAATTGTATATATAGTAAAACAACGTTGAAATATACTTTCATTATTTATTTTGTTCCCCTTTCCTGTAGTTTAATTTAATCCACACAGCAATTGGTTCCACACTCTCTAGTAAGCTGTTTATAACGGTCTTTAACTGACCAAAGCAGAAAAAGAATAATATGGCGGCTCCAACTGCTTTATGAACATTGGAATATTACCCTTATTTTTTTTCAATATTTCGAAAACCAGTCATTTAAAAAAAAAAAAAGACATGTACATAGCATTTTTTCAGTTTAGTAATAGAATATTTCTGTTTTTTTTTTACTGTTCTGAATATTTTCTCTTTTAAAGGTAGGCAAACTATCATTGTTATTATATGTCTGCGTGGAAAATCTTATCTGTGTGTCATGGGTCACTTAAAGGGACAGTCTGCACCAGAATGTCTAGATTGTAAGTTCCCACGGGAATAGGGCCCTCAATTCCCCCTGTATTTGTCTGTAAAATGTTTGTCTTATCGTATTGTTTCTCCATTGTACTGTTATCCTTGTACCCATGGACAGCGCTGCGGAATCTGTCGGCGCTTTACAAATAAAGAAGAAGAATAATATTTATTGTTTTAAAAGATAGATAATCCCTTTATTACCCATTCCCCAGTTTTGTATAACCAACACAGTTATATTAATACACTTTTTACCTCTGTGATTACCTTGTATCTAAGCCTCTACTGACAACCCCCTGATCACATGACTTTTTATTTATTATCTATTGACTTTCATTTCAGCCAATTAGTACTGTTGTGCTGACTCCTAAATAACTCCCCGGGCGTGAGCACTTTAGCTATATGGCCCCCATGAACTAGCAGTCTCCTGTTGCGAAAAGCAAATAAAAAAACGTGATAAGAGGCTGTCTCTAGTGGCTTAGAAATAGGCAGAAATATAGAGGTTTCAATGTTATTAAGTTTATTAATATAACAATGTTGGTTGTGCAAAGCTGGGGAATGGGTAGTAAAGGCTTTATCTATCTTTTTCAAACAATAAGAATTTTGGTGTAGACTGTCCCTATAAAACTCCTTTAGCAATTCTCCCTTCTCAGAATTATCCTCAGGGGCTTCACTTCAGCACATCGGACAGCGCCTACTTCATCCTAGTGGACAAGTACTTGAAGTGGTTTCTTCCCATTGAAGGAAATGTCCCTCCTCCTCACTCGTCCAACCCTGGAGAGGCTGTGCCCTCCCCCGCACCCAGGTAATCTTTAAAATAACTTCATGCATACTGTGATTTGGAAGTGCACAGTTTAAAAGGGCATTAAATACAAATGTTCCCTTTTTATATAATTCTAGTCCTAAAGCCTGTGTACACGGGCCATTTTCTGCAGTGCAGCTGTGTATAAGATAAGGATATCCGATCTCTCTGCAAGCTTAGCCTATTTTGATGCATTGTGGTTGCAAAGAGCAAATCCAGCAATTTAATTTACAAAAAGAAACATAAAGGAGTAATTTATCATCCATTTTATACTCTGCAGCTAGTATAACAAGTCATTGAGAACACATTAAAGGGGCATTCTTGTCAAAATTTAAATACACATGCATGAATTACATCTTTGAATAGAAACATATTTTCAATATACATGTATTGCCAAAAATGCTTCTAGTGTTAACATTATTCTCTGCATGTGCACGTGAAGCATAGCTAGATATTCTCAGTGCACCAGTATTTTAAATACTGCAGTTGCTTAGTGTGCCGGTGGGGTTTGTATCATGTCAGCAATTAACAAATTGAGTTATTACCAGATGGTACAAACACCTTAGGCTCTCTAAGCAAGTGCTGTGTTTAAAATGCTGGTGCACGGTGCATACTTAAATACACTTTTAAAACGGCTATAGCTTTTATTAGCAGCATTTTTGCTAATATATGTATATTATAAAAATGATTCTATTCAAAACTGAAATGTATCCATGTGGATTGCAATTTTGGCTGGAATATTCCTTCAATGGGAAATCAATTTTACAGTACAATGTCCCTTTAAATGCTTATAATATCTATAATTTATTTAAAATAACCCATGTTGTTTTACTTTTACAGTTAACTGGTATTTTTCTGTGACCTACTCTTGTGTCAATCAGGCATATTTATTTGAGTGTTTGTCTCTATTCTCTAGGTCTCCAACAATGTTCACTTCTTATGGTTCCCACTCTACCCTGTTGAAGAGACATATTTCCCATCAGCATTTGGTCAATGTGGACCCTGCTGCGCAGGAAATTTGGAGGTCTGAAACATTATTACAAGTGAGTGTTGGCTGTGGGACGCAGATGGTAAATGGTTGCTTAAGTCTCCCAATAGGGTAGTTATTTACTAGTTTTCCTCACACAGGTCTTTGTTGAAATGTGGCTTCACCATTACTCCCTAGAGATGTACCACAAGATGCAGTCTCCTCATGCTACGGTAATTATTTTTTTTCTACTTACCTAAGCTATACCTATCCTTATTAGAACATTACAAATATTTCAATCTTAACACAAATATTTTCACTCTGTATTGGCCCTCTATGAGAGGTTGTAGTTAACGTCTAAAGGAATAAGATTATCTTTTTGGGACTCGTGGGTTGTTGCACATAATTAGTAAAGGTAATTTTAATTGATCTTATTCATAATGAAGTGTATTTTGCTGCCCTTTGCCTTTTCTTCTGAATGCTCTCTACAGTTTGTGTTACCAAGTACCCTCACAGCAGAAAATATGATCATGGTCTGGGGAAAGGCACCTGGTTTTTTTTTGTTTGTTAGTTTTTTCCCCCACAGATGAACCCTGGTTAATAAGTGACAATTAAATCTTCAATTCCATCTTTATTACTATTAGAAAATAACTGATCTTCTGTGCTCCTGATGTCTTGTGTGTTTGTTTTACCAGCTTTATTATGTTTCTTGTACTGTGTATAGTGTCTGTATCCTATACTGTTTTGGATAATGAGTATCCCTGTACCTTAAACATTGTATTATAACATAAATTCTATTGTTAATGATATTTATTCCTTACAGGAGTAATTCTGAGAATTTCTATTTTCTAAACACAAGGTTTAGAGCTGAATAGATAGCAACCTTCACTGTTTATGTATATGTTATGGGTAGCAGAATGTTCAGAAGTATCTGTACTGTCCACTTTTTTTTTGTTGGTAGGCACAGTCTGTTTTCTCACTCCATATTTTGTTTTGTTATGTTTTTGTCCTTTTTTTCTCTCCCCCCCCCCCCCTCCCATCGACTCCTGCGTGCTCCTCAGTTGGAAGCCCTCCACTACAGACTCAATGTGTCCAGCTCTCAGCACATTTGTCCTGCTCTGCCCGGCTCTCTCCATTCATACCAAGTACTTCCAGCTTTTGAGGGTCACCAATTGTACATGGGGTGGGAGCTTAAGCAAGTTGGGATACTTGTTTAAACAACAAAAGATAAAAAAATTTCTATGGGGAGAAAGAATTTGCTAGGGGCTAATGAATGTGCTGTATAAAATGGCACAATAATCCTTGCTTTAAGTGAGATCCTTGCTTACTGATGCTTGTTATAGGCATCTTGCACTGTCCGCTGACCCTCTGCAGCTGCTAGAGCTGCCGTCTGTCCTTTTGCTGTTTGATTGCTCCTCACGTTCTACAGTATCTCATATGCTTTTCTGATAAATGTGGCTGAGCTTTTCAATGACAGGTGTTAACAAGCTTGGCTGGACTATCTTCTTGTAGCTGGGAGGTGCATCCACTCTTAATACGACTAAAGAAAATGTTTAGAAATACCTTATCTTCTTTCAAAATGTAATTGTCTCATGAATAAATCCAAAAACAAATTCACCCTCTTGATCTTGGTTATTTTTTACAGTTTCTTGGCTCAACAATACAATAATTGTTTTCAAATAAGCTAGAAGAGTGAATGTATTCCGTAAATCTGCATGCTAATCTTTCGTTACCTCAAGATCCCCTTTATCTGCATTTTGTTAGTCTTGCATTGAGCTGTGCTAATTTATGCTCTTTAAATTGGGGTTAAGTTGCAAGTCTTTGATCTATTGTCCTATAGTTATACCACCAATTGTTCTATTCCTATCTCTCTCACCATAGGAGTCCTTTCAGCCTACAGAAGAGCATGTTCTCGTAGTCAGACTCCTAGTGAAGCATCTACACACTTTTGCCAACAGTTTGAGACCTGAACAGTCGTCTCCCTCTGCTCATTCCCACACAGCCAGCCCTCTGGAGGAGCTAAAGAGGTTTGTTTGGATTAGCAAATATGGAAATTAGAAAAACTGGTTTTATGCAAAATATTTAAGGGAATTTCAGCTGGCATGAAATAATGCATATTTTTTATGTATTTATTTTTTTCTGATTTATAAATGTATAAATAATCTCTTGTTGGTGTGCAGCTACTTTAACAATGTCAACATTGTATAATAAGCAAGCCCTTAAACGAAGGGGATAAAGTCATAAAAAGAGCACACAAACACTATTGAAGTGTTGTAATAAACAATTATCCAAGTAGATACAGATTCAAAAGTTAAATCAGAAGCACAGTTTGCAAAAATGATTCTGAAAGAAAGTATCACAATTTGATAACCATGGGCCATAATACCCAAATGTTTAAACACTTGAAAGTGATGCAGCATAGCTGTAAAAAGCTGACTAGAAAATATCTCCTGAACATCTCTATGTAAAAAAGAAAGATATTTTACCTCAAAAGTTCCTCAGTAGCCACCTCCCATTGTAAAGGATTTCTAAGCAGCATTTTAGTGTGTCTGTCCTGGGACAGCTGAAAGGATGAGCCTCGTGAACTCTCATATTATTTCACCAATCAGGTAAAGGAAGCTTACTATGAAATCTCATGATAGTTAAGTCAAATCTCATGAGATCACAGTAAGAGTTCATGACCTCAGCACTGCTGATGCTGATTGGCTGCTGTTCATTTCTTCATTTTTTTTTATTTATTTTTTTACCTGCAGCTGGGAGCATTTGAAGTATAACTTTTTACACAGAACTTACTCTGCTGAGCTGAGGAAATTGTGAGGTAAAATATCTTCCTTTTTTACATAGAGATGCTCAGGTGATATTTTTCTGTCAGCTTTTTACAGTTATACTGCATCAGTTTCAAGTGATTTAGCATATGAGTATTATGTCCCTTTAAAGAACACTTTAACTTGATATCCCTGATTTTCTAGACAGTCTAGGAATTGTTTTTAGTCAGTGAGGAAAATGCTTAAAATTGCATCTAATATTCAGAAAAAAAATTCTTCTACATGCTTAGTTTGGTTCAAGAGGTTGGAAAGAGCTTGTCCCGTTTCAGCATCATGTAAGCATTCAGTCCAACAACATGACTATAGTTGCCTGTATCAACAATCTGAGGGAACTTGCTGCAGGTTTGCAATGAAGGTATCTCTTCACCTCACCTAAGTTTAAATCAAACACACTGTGGTCTCAGTTGTTCATATTCCAGATCTCCAGAATTATGAAGTAGGTTTCCTTAGACTCCAAACTGTTCATCCTGGAAAATCTCTTCATGAGGATATTTTTTCTCCAAATGTAATAGGGAAGTCTAGAAATAGAACTTATGACATTACAGGAAAAATGGCCAGTAGCTAAGTACTTTACAACAAGCAGATAATGAGAGACAAGGGAAAAACAATCTGGCCTGGTCAAGAGAGACCTGGTTTTCAGGTTTAATTCTTCTGCCAATACAGAAGACTTGTTTTTCCCCCCAGTTTATTAAGTATTCAGGGTCGGTTTAGTTCCAAGACCTGGGAGTACTTGCATTGACATACGGTGTATTAAGTCCTTGATTCTAAAAGTGAATGTCAACCTACATGATAAAGTGCTCGGTTTTTAAAAAAAACTATTAATAACAGGGGCATTTTCATTCATGAAAATTTACATAGCAACGGATTTTACAAATACTTACCTTCTCCTGAAATGCCGGATCGCCGATCCCCCGCCTGCAGGTCCCCTCTGTACTTTGTCAGCAATGACGAAACCGGCTTCCTCCAATCACAGCTTCCCCCCCGGGAGCGTCCATCTGGTGAGGCCACGCCGTAATTGGAGGAAGCCGGTTTTGTCATTGCTGTGTAAGTACAGTAGGAAGAAGCAGGCGGGGAGGATCGGGGATCCGGCGTTTCAGGAGAAGAAGGTAAAGTATTTGTAAAATCTGGTGCAATGTAAACTTTCATGAATGAAAGTGCCCCTGTTTTTAATAGTTTTTTTAAAAACCGGGCACTTTATCATGGAAGTTAACATTCACTTTAAATAAAGCCTTTTCTGATAATCTGATTACCACACTGTGAGCCTGTGAAACCAAAAATGTACTATTGTATTTGAGAAGTTTTTGCTAAATAATGTAAAGGAAATAATCTGCACTGGGAATACCTATCAGTAGATGATATCTAAGTTTATCTGGTAGAGGGACTGTTAAAGTTCAAGAGTCCGCTATTTCATTTTAGTGGAAAATAGCTGATTGTGCTGATATTTTTGTCTTTTTTCCAAGTTCAGGAAATAATTTGATCCTTTTCAAAGCTTCCCATTCCTTTTAAGTTTCTGAATTTCCCTTGTCTTTTCAATATTCTCATTTTGGAATCCTAAGAATGACACACACTTCTTCACATGCTCATGGTGGAAGAGCCCTTAAATTATATTTGAAGGCTACTATGGATAGTAGGAAGACTGGTTACTTTTTTGTCCTTCACTCTAGTTCTAAAAAGGAATAGAATGCTTTTTTTTTTTTTTTTTTTTTATCTTTTTATTGAGGTTTTAAAGTATACATAACAGCAAAGAACAGAACAATTGCAAGTCAGATAGGATACAACATATTAATATGACATTCTGTGAGTAGCATGACTTGATTCTAGACTGATTTATCTTATAATGTATAAAAAGCATAGCCATTCTAGGCAGAGTATCTTAGTTGACCAGTAACCACAAAACAGAGCCCATATTAAACCTCACTTGTATTAAACTTGGCTATTTCCCTTTGTATTTAATGGTCACTCTAGGGCTGTTAATAATGGGAATTATAGTATTTGGGGATAGTAATGTTGTGTAATACATAGCCTGTTAAAGTACAAGGGATGAATAGGTAATGATAGTGTTATTTGAGGTTATATAGGGGGGAAGGGGGCTGTTATTAAAAACTTTTCATAAAACGTCTAAAATAGTACGTTTGGGGGATAGGTCCAAGGGATATATTTTCCTTAGTTTACTTCAGTAAACTTTAAAGGTGGGGAGGGGGGGGGGTCCAATGCTTATAATATCTAGCTGAGGGCTAGTGTACTATATTGAATTTGAGACCTCCATATATATATATATATATGAGAGGTCTCACTAAAAAGCATACTATAAATATTAGATAAGTAATAAATACCACAAGCTCTGGTGTCATATGAGATTATATAGTATAGTATGGACCCCAAAGAAAAATTGTCGTGCAGCATATGTAGAGAGCCCTAGAGAGTTTCAAGTGTGAGACGAACCTATATACACATGTAAGTACTCATCTGGCTGACATTAGATTTAATAGGTTCGCTACTAGGATCTAAATACTGCTATACCTTGAAGGGTAGTATCATATACATTGTGGGGACAGCAGGTAGAGAGAGACAGAATGAACTTGTCAGGTTTTCATCTATAGTGGATACATATGAAAAAGTACTTAAAACATATAGGGTGTGTATAAAATGTATAACAAAATTAATTCTCCTCAGCTAATAAGGGGTTCAAAAAGCACGATTCAGCTTTAGCATGAAATAGCAATCTAGTATTTTAGCTGCGTATGCATAATTTAGCTTTGTACAGAGCATGTACAAGTATGTGGGAATATATATATCACTATATGATCATATATGACTACCTCGGCCACAGGTAGTCTAACTATATGGGGTACAAGGTGCTATCATGTCTCTTTGTACAATCTATAATAATATATGCTCATGAGTTTCTAGTGGTAAGTGTTAGTTTGATGTTAATACTAAGCTGAAAAATATAGCTGATCTAGGAGATCTTATTAGGACTAGAACATAAAACTAGGCATTCACTTCAGTCAGGATAACATACAACTATAAACATTGAATAGCCCCATTATATATGTAGTATGCAATATAAAATATATACCCAGGTCTAAGATCTAACAGAGGGCTGGGAAAATTCTAAGCACTTAGACCCCTTTTATCCTACTCCCCTTCTCAGTCCATCAGACCAGTGGTGGTCGTGATGTACACATAGGAACTGTAATCTCAGGGGCAGATAATGAAGTATAGGATCGTCAACATCTAGAGTCAAAGGCATATAGGCACTGGCAGCCATGTTTTTTGAGAGTAATGAGCTACTATATCTCATATGTGTACTCGTAGCTTAGGTACAGTTCTGGGGTTGCATAGTGAGAACTGCTTCTTCCTCTGGAACAGTAGTTATGATCCTCTGATTTCTAGGGGGTTGGGATCTGAGATACGTAACTGCTTCTTCCTCTCTTTTAGGTGTATTCGAACTTACAGCCTTGACGATCTCTATATCCCCCACAGGAGCACTTGCTGAGTCCATTTTAAACTGTAAATTAACTATCTTGAGGAATGTAGCTTGGTATGTGGCAATAAGCTGCATCACTCTGTATTTAAGGTTGTCTCTTGCTGTCTCCATTATATTGTATTCGGGAGTAGTAAGGCCTCCTATGGTGGATACTGTAGCGCTTTTCTGTGCTAATCATCAAAATCTTGAGGCACGTAGGAAGTAGAGTAAGCATCTATTCGTCTGGGGCCTTATGCAGCAGAATCTAGCCGCTCCCTGCTATAAGGAAGAGCACATTGGGCAGAGGTGTCTCCACAATATACACACAGTGTGCGATGGCAGTTCCTATATGTCCTCAGCACAGAGCGTCAAAGAGACCCATGGGTTTCCTAAGTCTCTTTGACGTCTCAGGACTCTTTTGTCGCAGGATAGAGATGCTGGAGGTTGTCACTGGTGATAACTACCCTTCAGGTAGCAGATTTAGGTATAACTGGGCGGTCGAGTAAAATAATTTAAGCTCTATTTTGCCTAAGCTGCAGTGCTATGTGACTGCTCAGTTTCAGAGCTTGCTCCGCCCCCGGAAAAAAATTATTTTAAGACTTTATAGTATCCACTGTTTTGCTATACTTATACCATAGGACCACAGAAATAATGTTTCACCTCTATTTCTTCTTGGTCTGTCAGATGCAATAAAGCATCTTTTGAACAACTACAGCAGCTATGTGGTTGCTTTAATGCTTGCAGCATTTTGTAGTAAGGCTTTTGCAGACTGCTTCCTGAGTCTAAGGCAATAAGGTTGTGTGTGTAAAGTATGATATCACAAGGGAAAGAAGGAGCACAAAATGTATGCTCACCAGTAAATTATTTTCATCTTAATCAGGGCCCGATGATTAAAGGATTGTCATATCACTATGTTGTTAAGATATCCACATCACAAATCGAAAGTGCATGAGAAATGTTTTAAAGTGATGCAATCATTGTTTGAAGGTAGTCTCGCTAAGAGAGCGTTTTAGTACACGTCACTGTGTGATGCAAGGCTTCTCTTCCATTAGCGTAATGTTCAATACTGCAGCCTCGCCATGTGCAGCAACAGTTAGTGTAAATGATCCCTTTGGATACTGTGTAATGGCAATAACAAAATTTACGTGTGACCTTAACCTCTTTAGTTCCAAAGGTAGTTAGATGTATTATCCATTTACAAGCTTATTTGAGCTGTGGCCTTGTGTGTATACTGTGCATGTGTTTATATGGTGTGTTATTAATATATATTATACTGTAAAATTGTTTTATATATTTTAACTTACTTTATTGGAAGAACATTTCACATGGTTTTTTTGTATGTTTGTAAACAAGATTGGCAGTACAGAATTTTAATATCTTGCAGAAGAACGTGGCCGCAACTTTTTCCATTTATAATAGTAGGTTTTAGGAAGTTTGCACAAATCATGTTTTTAAAAAATAAGATATTTAATATGGAAATTATTGAGCTCAATTGTGCCAAACTGTAAGTTCTCCAAGAAGAAATAATATAAATACCCCTGTTTCTTCAGCCAATAGAAGTACATAGTTATTAAACATTACAATATGGGTAATATCAAAGTACAACCCAAAACATCCTAAACCTATGCAGTTTTAAACAACGTTATCATTTACTTCTATTAAGTTTTCTTTTTGTATCTTTTGTTGAAAACTAGGGATGTTAGCTCAGGAGTGCATACGTGTCTGGAACACTATATGGCAGCGGTTTTGCAAGAAAGTTGTTATCCATTTGAAAGAGCACTTGATGGCAGCACTATTTCCCACTAATAAATACATATATATATGTGTGTGTGTGTTTATGTATGTGTGTGTGTATATATATATTTTTATATATATATATATATATATATATATATATATATATATATATATATATATATATATATATATATATATATATATATACATACACACACAGGTAGCCCTCAGTTTACGCCGGGGTTAGGTTCCAAAAGGAATGGTTGTAAATTGAAACCCAGTTTATAATGTAAGTCAATGGGAAGTGAGGGAGTTAGGTTGCAGGCCCCTCTCAAAATTGTCATAAGTAACACCTAATACATTATTTTTAAAGTTTTGAAATGAAGACTTTAAATGCTAAACAGCATTATAAACCTAATAAAACAATCACACAACACAGAATATATAATTAAACTAAGTTAAATGAACAAAAACATTTGCTAAACGGCATTATAAACCTAATAAAATAATCACACAACACAGACTTCACTTTTCTGCAAACAGTTCTTTCTATGCATTCCAATCTGGACTGATTTATAGACAGGAAGATCTTGTTCCTTTGAAATCTGCTCGATAGCTCAGGTCTGGTTAAACTGATTAATTTCAGCTTGCTTGACTTTGCTGCAACACAGACGGATAGCTCTACCTACTGGCTATTTTAATAAATGCACTGCTTCTCAATGCTTTTCAATAGCAGTCACATGACTGGAAAAAAAGGTTGTTATTCTGAAACGGTGTAAATTGAACCGTTGTAAAACGAGGGCCACCTGTATATATATATATATATATGTGTGTGTGTGTGTGTGTGTGTTTGTGTGTGTGTGTTTGTGTGTTGTCATTATTTAGAAAATATCACACAACTTTTATTTTTTGGTAAACCTACAAGGAACAGGACATTTTAAATAAAAAAGTTACATTTTTTATTTTTATGGAAACCAGTATCGAACATTTAACAAAGTTTAACATCTGTCTTGTGCAAGTCATTCTTTTTTGAGTCCATCATGTAAGACCAGGATCCATAAAGTCTGTAAAAACTACATATTTTTAAAAAACTAATAACATCTGAGGAATAACAGCCTTGATTTAAAAATCTATTGAACTTCTCAATTTCTGCTGTAAGGAAATTAAGACAGGTGCAATATGTAAAACTGCACACAATAAATTCAATAATCTTCAATATTACATTTTCTTGCAATATATTCCTCCCACACAGCTTTTGTTTGTACAGTAAACTCCCAGTTAACCAGCACCTATTGGGATTGGTAGATTCCTGATGAGCGTAGTTTCTGGTTGCTTGAGAGTCACTATTAAAAATATGCCTAACTGGACGGGGCTTGGCCGCACAGGAATATGACTGCGTTAACGAGTAGCTCCGATGCTTAAGGGATTACCCCCAGCAGCAATCTTCTCACTTTCACAGCGCAGGGAAGCGCACAGCAGGGACTGTGAATGGCAATCTCAAGCCTGCAGAGTGGTTGGGGTCTTGCAACACTCACGAACAGCCGGATGGCAAGAACAGACTCCACCGGGGTGTACAGAGAGCGGCCAATGGGATCATCACAGACTTCACGTGAGCCGTGCAAATATACGGAGGCAAAGGCAGCCCCGCTACTGAGGGGGCTACACGCCTGTAGGAGAACCATACATTGAGTACCCGCTTCCTGGGGGGTCCCCTGCGGGAGTGATATCTACCCCAATAAAGCACCCTCACAAACAGCGCCAAACTTAGAGACCGGGGGAGCTTGGTCCATAGAAATCCCCTGGGTATTCAGAACATAGTAATAATGGGCACATTCTGAGCACAAGGCCTCATCACAACCAAACAGCTCACTAGCCCCAAAGCCTGCAAGATATCAGGAGAGACTGTGCCCCAATAGAGATTTTTAGGGGTTATAATCCATCAGCTTGACAGACCCCGGCAAACTCCCATAGGCCACAACATTAGTAACCGCAAGGTGAAACGGGACCCAAAGGCACATATCTGCACTGGCGCAAAGGCCCTTTGCAGCACCCAAGTGTAGGTGGTTGCTACTGTAAAGTCATTCGGCATCCTAAAAAACTTCAAAACGCTGTCGCGAGCTTAGGCCCACTCGCCACTAACAACCTGGCCGCCTGGCCTGCAAAGCACTGCACCTTCAGGGATAAACCTCAAAACAGCTGCCCTAAGAGCCCACCAAGTCATCCACGCACTTCTACTCTAAGGCATTAAAACCTGAGACCACAATACAGAGACACCCCTTTTCTCATTCTCCCGCTCCATTCTCAGGGGAGACTGCAGGGCCTATATTCACTGGGATGCCAAATAGAAGAATAACAAAACTGCCATAATGTGGGAGCTCTAGCCTGGATACCACAGAAACACCGTCCCACCTCACTGTCATCCTACCCATTAATAAAAGAGACACTGTCAACATGGGATAAGATTGCTGCCACTCAAAGCAATATCTCATCGCCCTCCTCACCTTTAATCCCGATACGGGACAATCTGACTATGGGCATTCAAATACCAGCAGCACAGGTCAAACAGGCATTACCATTAAATAGGCTGGCTATTTACAATGTATTAGCACAGAACAAATTAAAAACACAACAGGAACTTAAAGAATGGGATCCCTGTCTTTTTACATCTTGGTTCCACTGCGCCCAAATATCGCATTACATAGCAGCCCATAGACACAAAACATCACTCACACCTTTTGAATCTCTCTGTACACAAACATCTCCGCCAAACCACCTTATCTCACACAACGTCAGAAAATAAGAAAGTTACATAGTTTTGTAGATCTTTTTTTTGTGTGTGTGTGTTATGGAGATTATTTGTATCATTTTATGTTGAAATATTTTTTATTAGAATTCTCCACTTAAACAAGATTCCATACATAAGAAAACAAACATATCCAGATAACAGAATCACAAATAACATCATAAAAGTGGCATGTTATATGCTTTCAAACAAACTTTTTCTTGTAATTTTGGAATGGAATCCTGCCGTTTACGTAGATAACTTTGTTTCAGTAAAAGTAGAAAACTCTTTACAATTTTTTCCAATTTGAGTTATACAAAAAGAGATAAGAAGAGATAAAAAAAATAAGTAGGAAAGGAAAAGAGGGAGTATAGTCAAAGAGAAGTAATTAAAGGGATCACTCGTGGTGTTTTAGTTTGATTTCTTAACTCCAGAGTTAATTCTGGGTTCTTAAACTATTTCTGTTTAACATTCATTTTGTGTCTTCCCATATTATCCATTCCTCCCAAGTGTTGAGGTATTCAGTTCTCTTGTCTAATAATATGGAAGCAATATTGGCCATTTGATGGTAGTATCTGATTTTGTTTAATATGATATCATAATGAGGAATATATGATTTCCAGTATCTAGCAAAAACAGTTCTCACAGCTGTACAAATTATACCAACCAGTCTTCTCGATTTTTTTTTTTAGGTATACTCTGATTAGGGAAGTGCAAAAGAGCTTGTTCTACACTAAGTTCTATTCGCGTATCAAAAATTTCACTAAGTAGTTTAGACGTAGCTGTCCAGATTATTGTGACTTCCGGGCATTCCCACCTTATATGGATATATGTCCCTTCTACTGGGCACCCTCGGTAGCAATGATTTAGTGAAATGTTATCTATGTCTGTATGGAAATGTTTGAATCTACTCGGGTGGTTATACCATCTATATACTATCTTTATGTAATTTTCTTTCAGGTTTGCGCTAATAGAGCACAATAGTCCTTTTTTGATTATTTTTGCCCATTCCTTATTATGTTTTGAGAAATGTCCTTCATTTTTCCATTTCTGCATAAAGTTTAATTTATCAGATTGTGGTTTTGCGCACAATGTCTTATATAGGCCTGTAATTTCTCCTTTTACTCTTTGGGTTGCTATACATAATTTTTAAAAGAATGTGTAGTGAATTATATCTCCAGCTTTTCTAACTTCATTAACTCTAGATATCAGTTGTAAATAATGGAACCAAGAATTTGGTATGGTGGGAGCTAATTCATTGTATTGCTCATAAGTTAGAATATTAGTGGCCTTATATACATCTGCTATTCTATATAGGCTCTTGTTAGCCCAAATATTACTTATTGAGTGCCTAATTTTGTGTGAGATAGTGACTAGAGGTGTAATTAATGAGTTCCCAGGTATTAGATTATACTTTTTTTGTAGGCTGTCCCATATTTTTAAAATGTGTGAGATTGTTACATAAGTTAGCCATTTATTTAGTCTTTCCTTCCTTGGTAACCAGAACAGTTGGTGTATTGGGTCAAGATTTATCATTGCGCTTTCTAATCGTACCCATGGAAGGTCATTATTATTTTGATGTAGTAAAGCAGTTTGTGCTAACCTAGCTGCATTAAAGTACGTTTGAAGTTCAGGAACTCCTAAGCCTTCCGAATCTCTGCAACTTAATAACGTTTTTTTTTATGAATTTTTTCTTTTTTTATATGACCATATGAATTCTAGCATATTCTTTTGTAATTCTCTAATATACTTTGCTGGAATAGTAATAGGGAGTGATCTAAAAAGATAAAGTTGCTTCGGTAGTATTACCATTTTACTGACAACCATTTTTCCATAGAAGGAAATTCTATATGTAGACCAAGTTTTAATTTCTTTTTTGAGATATTTATATAAAGGGGGATAATTGAGTTTATATACTGTAGGTCCTCTAGTCTATATGGAATTAATACTCCTAAGTATTTAATGGCGTGGGGTGCCCATCTAAAATTAAAATTGATCTCTAGTAGTTTTTTGTGTGTGATTGGGTAAGTGCACCTCAATTGCTTCACATTTATCATTATTTATTTTATATCCAGACAAAAGTATGAAGTTCACCAGTAGGTCATAGAGTATAGGTAAGGACAATGTTGGCTTGCTAACTGCAAACAAGGAGAGTTTATGTTCTTTATTACCAATTCGGATTTTGGTTATGTCTTTCTGATTTCTTATGCTTGCAGCCAGCGGTTCAATACATAATGCAAACAACAAAGGGAATAGGGGGCACCCCTGCCTAGTTCCATTGTGTATGTGTATCCTTTTTGATTGATAGCCTGCTATTCTAAAATACGCCGATGGGTTGGTGTAAATGGATTGTATTGCTTTTGTGAATGCCCCTGTTATTTCGAAATGGGTAAGGGTCTCGAACATATAATCTCAGAAGACTCTATCAAATGCCTTCTCTGCGTCCAGGAATAGAAACAGAGAAGGTACCCTCTCCTTGGTTGCATAATCCAAAAGATCAATTAGCTTGCATATATTTTCTGGGGCTTCTCTTCCTTTAATGAATCCAACCTGGTCACTTGATATTAAATTTGCTATATGGGAATTCAGTCTCTAGTTGCTAGGATTTTGGTGTGAAGCTTAAAGTCTAGATTTATAAGAGAGATAGGCCTATAGTTTCTAAAATTAAATTTATCTTTCCCTGGTTTTGGGACAACACATATTCTTGCTTTTAGTAAATCTGGTGGTATATCCCCCCTTCCATAATGTGGTTGAATGAAATTACTAGCTGTGGTATTAGTTCAAGGGAAAACTTCTTATAGAAGCCACCTGAGAATCCGTCAGGGCCCGGTGCTTTATTACTTTTTATCTATTTTATGGTTATGGCAATCTCTTGTGGCGTTATTGGAGCATTTTAGTAGTCCCATGCTTTTTTATCAATCTTAGGAAGGTTGCAGTTGGTTAGGAAAGTTTTAATCTTGCTTTCTCTGTTATCGTTCTGGTTATGGCCTAGGTGATAAAGGGTTTGGTAGTATTTAGCAAAAGCATTTGCTGTATGGGAAGGATTATTAACTACCCTGCCTGTAGATGTTTGAATTTGAGGGATAGAGGTGACCCTAGTAATGTTTCTTATTTTCCTGGCTAGCATGCGGTCAGGCTTGTTAGCAAAAATAAAGTATTGCGCATCAACAATCCGTAAAGATGCTAGAGCTTCTTCGTCAAGTAAGTTATCAAGCTCTCCTTTCTTTATTTTTATTTTGTTGGTCTATGAAGGGCTTCAATTTCTAAAAAATGTTTTTTTGCATAATTAGGTTTTGTTTGGTTTTAGCAAAGTATGCTTTTTCTTGAATTAAAATCCCTCTAAGGAATGCTTTAAAAGCTCCCCATATGCTGCATTCATTACTTTTGGGAAATAAGAACCTGGCCACCAGGAGGAGGCAAAGACACCCCAGCCAAAGGCTTAAATACTCCTCCCACTTCCCTCATCCCCCAGTCATTCTTTGCCTTTTGTCCCAGGAGGTTGGCAGAGAAGTGTCAGAATTTGTTTTGTCTCTTATGGAGGGTACTACTCTTCGCAAATGGGACAGGAGGTTTTTTTTTTTTTTTTTTTTTTAAATAAATTTTTATTGAGGTTGTGAGAAGAAATTCAGCATACATGAGATACCATAAAACATAAATGACAAAATCTATATTTCACAAATAATTTTTAAGTAATGAACAAATCAGGCAGTGAGTCTCAGTAGGTAGACGTTTTGAACCTCATTTTTATATTATTTTCTTTGGTGTGTTCCTCTATCAGCAGCAAGGGTTACTCTTGAACCCTACACAACTTATATGATCTGGGAGAGGAAATTGGCTTTGGAAAAGGTCACTTTTGGACCTAGTTACATAATAGAAAGTTAACTGAATTAAAAAAAAATGTCGTAGTAGATGATGTGGGACAGCAGAGAGAGAATTGGGGGATTCAACAGGCAAGAGCTGTTCTGGTTGGGATAGGAAAGGGGGGGAAGGTGGGCCCTTGTTAGAGATATGCGTTATTTGGCGGAGAGGGAGTAAGTGAAAGATAATTAATAGGATGGCCACAGTAAAGTAGAATAATTAGGGTGGATAATGCTTTAACACAAGTCTAGACCTGTACTCTGGGTATTGATTAATACTGTAAGTGCTAAGTAGGGAGAATATATATGGACTGGGAGTTAGGTAATGTGATGGGTTATGCTGGAGAGGCGGTAAGTAGGGTGGGTTCTAATAAATTGGGGTTTATGTGTATCAAGTAGTACTGATAATCTATAACTGTGTGAGTAACTTAACGCGAGAGATCTCTTAATGGTAATGAGATACAGTCACCTTATGTTAGGGGTACATCAGTCAACAGTTCAGCATGGATAGGCTAGGGTAAACATTATTATGGTATGTATAATAAATAGAGCCAGATGGGGGGTAAGTTTGGTTAAGAACTAAGACAGGGTATCCAACATATCCCGGAGCGTTAGGGATTATACTATCCATTTAGGCTCCAAAAGAACAATGTAGGACTCAGTAGTGAGTGGGGCATGTAAGGGTATGAAGCTACTGCGTTACTAGCTCTTTAAGGAGCCGTAGAGTGCTTACTCTAAATTCAGATATGTACCCTGGACTTATCAAATGTTGGTACTAGGGAATCTGGGGGTTATTTAAAGACTGACTCATCCCTGATTAATAATAGTGAGCGTCTAAGAAGCGTGCACTGTGACAATGACCCTTCCATCAGCCCATTGTGGCAAAATCTATAAGGTATAGGCTCCCATAATGAAGTGAAATAACCGATACCCCTATGGAAAATCGTTAGCGGATAATTACAGTGGTAGAAGGCGTGTATCAGGATATAAACATATTATACATATTAAACTCTCTTATAGTATATATTAAGAACTACTATTAATACTGAATATAGAAGGCAGATAAACTATAATAAACACTGTACCCTAGTTTTCAAAGAGTATACATTAGGGAGACTTAAAGTATTAAACAATATTCATATAGTCACTTGCGTGGAGGCTTATAATTACATCACTTCATGTATCCGTAGCTATCCTACTCCTGATCTGGTTAAGTCTGTGAAGCCCCGTATCTCATCTATATTAAAAAAGATAGCTAGGAGAGAGTCACAAAGGGACTTTAGTATGGTACAGCCCAGATTATTACACAGCCAGATCTCCTTCAATCTACAGGTTTGCCTATAGGCCATGTGGATCCTCGATTGCCCCAGAACCCCCACCCAGGGGTCGGCCGCATCCCCCGACTGGGCGGTCTAGGACAACAGGGTAAGTACTAACTCCTCGGCTGGTGGCAAAGTGAGGTCGGGTGGCTGGTTGAGAGTCCAGTAGTCCACCACTGGGGGCTGGACCAAATCAGGTGTTAGCGCAGCGGACATCTTCCTGAGGATCAATGTGCATGTAGCTGGAACCGTCTGAGAGTCCCAGGGGCGCATCTCAAAGTTAGTTTCTGTGTTTCTTCTCCCAGTAAGGTCTGGGATCTGTCCGCACTCAGAAGACCTGCAAGGCGGGGTTATGTTAGCATTTGGGGAGTCCTCCACTGGGGCCTTGTTGTCGCACTCCAGTGCCGGAGTTTGTCTAGCTTCAACTTCCATGTAGGTCCCTTTGGCAGCCTCCATCAGGTCAGCGACGCCTCTGTCCATTTTGCAATCTAGCTCCTTTAGTAAGTCCATGATGCTACTGTGGAACTCCTCCATCTTATTGTTTAAAGGTGGCAATTAGTTGGGCTCACTATACCCGGTAATACCGGGGGGGGGGTTGATAGTGAAGTCTCAGGTCGCCTGTTCACTCGACTCGGAGTGCAATATAGTTCTTAATACGGAACTGGTCTCCAAGGTATAAGCTGTAGTTGGAGATGTAGTTTAAAACCTTCTTGAATAACAGCTACTGAGAGTGAGTCGGCGGGTAGAACGTTACAGCTTCCTGAGAGGATTATGGCCTTGCATCGTTACTTGGCTATTTCAGATCCTGAGAGCTTTTATTTAAAAGTTAAAATCTGGGCACAGTCCAGTTCTGCTAAAGAAATAGTAGTAGAGTGCTATGAATATGATGCAAAACCAGGTCAATACACCGTGAAATCTTGATAATTGATAATTTGGCTCCAGGAGCTTCATAAAGTGCCACTGTTCATGGCCTCCTCTTAGCCACACCCCCGGGACAGGAGTTTTAAGTAGCCCTATAAGCTTCTCAACTTGGACCTGGGTGAACGTTGGAGTCTGGAGATGCAGAGGGAGCTTCCCTTTGCGACACCATCCCGACTCATATTAACAGCTCCTACAGCAATCGGCGTTGACCAGTTTCGCAGACTGCTTCTTCTCTCAAGTCCATGTCAGGAGCGATGCTACTAATCTGTCACACTTGAAGGGCTGTGTTCCTGTTCCACGGCGTAAATTCTGGTAAGATTGTTTCATTTTTTTATTACATAATGTTAACACAGAAGACAGGGTCACAGTGTGGCGCCTTTTATCTTTACAGAATCAAGGGTTAATATCTCCTTAGGGGGATTATTGAACAGGGGGGAATAATAATCATATATGTTTATTTGATTTTATGCTGCTTTATGTGTGAGATGTTAGGCTCATAGGCTGTTATGGAACATACACGTTTCACTTTGAGAGCCATGCAGCTTACAAGCTTGGCGCGCTTTCTCTCATAGCAGGGTCAGTCCTGCATTGTGCACTATGTGATTCATTCCCTCTTTCCTGACCGGACTATCAGAGGGGAATCATAAATCTCTCTACTGTCTGGGTCATAGGAGGTGGTGAGTGCCCCAGTCATTGGGGTATAAAGGTGCCGTTTTTTAAATAAGATGTGATGAACCTTTATTTCCTAATTTGAATAGAGTTTGAGCACAGGGTGGTGCCTTTCCTTCCCTGCTCTTGCTGTCCTGGGTATTCCTCCTTGGACTGTACAGTTCCCTGCGGGTGTGACTGTCCCTGAGTATTGTGCCTTTAGTTACAAAATTGCGTGCCTTTGTGTGTTACTCAGACATGTTTTTTCAGTTATTGAACGACCCTATCCTTATCGGATACGGGATTACTCAGTCTGCTCTTCGAATGGCACACCTCATTAGACATGTGGGGATGATGTAATCTCCTGATTGTCCATGTATTGAGATCTTTCCCAGTTTTTTTGGAAGATCAGGGCTCCATTTGTCTAGTCTTGCGGTAGGCCTGTTTTTCTTGGGCGTTAAACTATGGGTTGCCTTGTATTTTATTTTCATCCGATAGGATGTCCTGTCTGTTTTCCTTCTTCCCCTCTGAGAGAGGATTTATGCGGCTTGACGATTAGGACCCAGATTGCAGACTTGTCCTGTTTGGGGTCAGTTCTGTCTGGTAGCTGTTCGGACACGTGGCGTCGCTCTGCTTGACTGGTCCGGTAGAGGCGCCGAGTGCTCATGTTATCCTCTGTGTTCAACTAAGCATTCTAGAGGACTGGTGGGTCCGTGAGGCAGGAAGGATTGTCTCAGTCCTAATAGCAATTTGGATGACTGGCTCAGTGGAATCCACTGAGTCTCTCTCTCTTGTGTCTGGGGTTGTCAGACCCTAGAGCTCCTTCCCATGTAGTGGAGGGTGTTGGTGGGCTTGCCGCCGAGTTGGGCGGTTTGGCCTTTTTTCTTTGGGGGCCCTGGGAATTGTCCTTCTGGACTTAGTCCTCAGCAGTTCAGCTGCCTTGCAGCGGATGGGTTGCAGAATGTTACCAGCTGCAGCTATTGCACATTGACTGTGTACGGTCTAGCTGTTTTATAAGACCTTTTGGTCTTCTTCTGTTGTTTCCATGTGAGTTCGGTCTCCTTTCAGGGATTGGGTTCCCCTCCAGGTTATGGTTGTTCCCTTTCAGGGGCACTGGGTGTGGTCTCCTTGGGTTCTGCTCGGAGCTGGGGATGCTGTGCGTCCTTTTCTCTCTATGATCCTCTGTTTGTATGGAGGTGATGCGGAGACCAGACTTTGCTCAAGTGATTTTGGCCTCGGGGTATCCCCTTGCTTGTTGTCCTGCGGCTGTTTGAGAGTCCATGGACTCTAGTGTCATTGTACGACTTTTAACGCCTTAACTCCTTTGAAACATTGGACTTTGGCAAGGGGTGGTCTCTTCCTTGGGTCGGGACTTGCGAGTTATCTCATTATCTCGGTTGATCTGGATATGGCGTTGATTTCTCCCTGTGGCCTGGTTTTCTATGTCAGACGGGGTGTTAAGTTCTCGGTTATTGTTTGTTTAAACAATTGGGGGCTCGGATCTGTTTTCTCCCTGGTGCTTCCGGTTGCTGAGGCTTCGCTCAGTGTTTTCCTTTGTGGAGTTGTTGCTGGACTTTTTGGCTCTAGGGCTGGTTCGGGGCTCCCCAGTTCGTGGGAACTTGGGCTATGTCCTTTTTACTTGAACTAATTGACCTGATCACGGTTGGCCAGGTTGTCTAAGTGCTGATGCTCATTGGGTTTGACTTACGCCTTTATGGTCGGTTTCCCTTGGTCAGCTTGCTGTGGTAACCTTATGGATCATTGCTCTGCAGGCAAATGGGTTTGCAGTGTTTCTGCTGCAGCTATTGCACATTGGATGTGTGTTAGCAAGCTAATTCCTTAGGGGGATTCCTTCCAAGTTCATCTGAGTTGGAGATTGATCTCTCCTTTAGCCTGTGGCTTTGTGTCTTGTGGGCAGGTGCTCTGCTTTTTGGCCCCATCCCTTTTCTTAGGGTGGGGGGCTTATTGTCCTCCTTATGGAGGTGTGGTCCCTTTTCTTAGGGATTCTCTTGGATTCAGGAGGTTGGAACTGAGAATTAACCTTTCAGAGACCGTGTTTTTCTCTGGGTTGTTACGTTCCAGCTGGAGTCTTGCTGGCTCTGTGTCGAGACTGTGTTTTTCTCTGGGTTGTTACGTTCCAGCTGGAGTCTTGCTGGCTCTGTGTCGAGACTATGGTGGGCCTTTTGTTAGATTCCTTTGGGTCTACGGCCTTGTCGTCTGTTTCTAAGCAGTCGGGTTGGCACCCATGCCCTGTTGGGATGGCTGTGGCCATTCTTCCACTCGTTTTTGAGTTGGTGTTGGGGTTCTTCTGTTTCCCTGTTTTCAAGACCTACCGATGCTTGGGCTGGCCCTGTTGGGAGTGGGTTCTGAGATGCGCTGTCTTCGGGATCTAGGTTGGCATTGTAGCTATCCCCCTGGGTTTACAAGCTGAGGGTCCCGGGTTACCATTCACCTTCGGGTTCTGGTTGTAACCTCTCTCTCTCTTGGAGGTGCAGTGGGTCTCGTTGAGGTTATGTGCTTCCCCTTTTGGAGCCCTGTGTGTAGGTCTTGCGGCTCGATTGCCTAGTGTGTGCCCTCTGTCTGGGAGTTCTCCTTTTGCAATCCGTTTTCTTGCTGTTTTTTTTTTTTTTGTTTTTTCCTCCTCAGCAAGTATTCTTCTGGGTCATCCTAATGATGACTGCATGTTCTTGACTCAGGGTTTTTTTGTCTGGGTCTGTTACACGTTCTTTCTTTTACAAAGATATGACGAGTTCACGGATTTCATCCTTACTTGTGGGATATTAACCTCCTGCTAACAGGAAGTGGCAAAGAGCACCACAGCAGAGCTGTATATATAGCCCCTCCCTTCCCCTCCACCCCCAGTCATTCTCTTTGCCTGTGTTATACTAGGAAGACATGGTAAAGTGAGGTGTTAGTTTTAGTTTCTTCAATCAAGAAGTTTTTTATTTTAAATGGTACCGGTGCATACTATTTTCCTCAGGGGGATATGGAAGAAGATTTCTGCCCTGAGGTTTGATGATCTTAGCATTTGTAACTAAGATCCACGCTGGTTCCCAACAAGACTTCTGAAGGTAACCATGAGACATCTTCAGTGTGGAGACCGGTTTCATGCTACAAGCAGCATTAAGGTATGTGCAGCCTTTTTTTCTGAGGAGACTTGGTGTATCAGAACTGGCTGGCATTATTTCCCTGTATGGGAATGGGGTAAGCAGTAAAACCTATTTTAATAAGAGGGGTGTTACTGGTGTCCCTATATTATATTTATCATTAGTTGATATTTGGGCATTATGTGACATGGGAGACAATATAAAAAACTATGTTTTTTATTTTTGGCACTTAAAACTTATTGGTTTTATGCTTGAGGGTTGCATTGTGTGTGTATTTTTACTTTAGTGCAAAACTGCATTTCCATGCGGTGTTGTTTGGGCCTACTCCGACTTTTGACCTTAAGGGGCGGAGCCTATTTTGGCGCACTTCCTTCAGGCTTAGCAGCAGCAAACAGTAATTCGGTTGGACTGTGTAGCTGGTCTGAAGGGTTGGAAACTTGATTAGAAGTACCCTGGGGGCAGGTAGGCGCCACAGCTCTACAGGTTCAGAGGGTATTTTTATCTATCTTTTGACTACATGTTGATATAAGTACTTCTAAAGCCTTATTTCTCCTACATTGGTGTGTCCACGGCTTCATCCTTACTTGTGGGATATTCTCATTCCCTACAGGAAATGGCAAAGAGAGCACACAGCAAAAGCTGTCCATATAGCCCCCCCCTCTGGCTCCGCCCCCCAGTCATTCTCTTTGCCGCTCTGAACAAGTAGCATCTCCATGGGGATGGTAAAGAGTATGTGGTGTTAGTTGTAGTTTTATTTCTTCTATCGAGGAACTAGAAAATTCTCTCCAAAAGGAGACTCCATATGATGAAGTCATGGACAGAATTCACGCACTAAAGTTGGCCAATTCCTTTATTTTGGATGCCGCTTTTCAATTGGCTAAATTAGCAGCGAAAAATTCAAGTTTTGCAATAGTGGCGCGCAGGGCGCTTTGGCTAAAATCTTGGTCGGCGGATGTGTCGTCCAAAACAAAATTGCTTAATATTCCTTTCAAAGGTAAGACCCTTTTCGGGCCAGAATTGAAGGAGATTATTTCAGACATCACTGGGGGAAAGGGCCATGCCCTCCCACAGGATAGGCCTTTCAAGGCTAAGAATAAGTCTAATTTTCGTTCCTTTCGCAATTTCAGGAACGGACCGGCTCCTAACTCTGCAGCCTCTAGACAAGAGGGTAACGCTTCCCAGCCTAAACCAGCATGGAAACCATTGCAAGGCTGGAACAAGGGTAAACAGGCCAAGAAGCCTGCTGCTGCTACCAAGACAGCATGAAGGGGTAGCCCCCGATCCGGGACCGGATCTAGTAGGGGGCAGACTTTCTCTCTTTGCTCAGGCTTGGGCAAGAGATGTTCCGGATCTTTGGGCACTAGAAATTGTCTCTCAGGGGTATCTTCTAGAGTTCAAGGAACTGCCTCCAAGGGGAAGGTTCCACATGTCTCGCTTATCTTCAGACCAGATAAAGAGACAGGCATTCTTACGTTGCGTAGGAGACCTATTAAAGATGGGAGTGATACACCCAGTTCCAACAGCGGAACAAGGTCTGGGTTTTTACTCAAACCTGTTTGTAGTTCCCAAAAAGGAAGGAACTTTCAGGCCAATTCTGGATTTAAAAATTCTAAACAAATTCCTCAGAGTTCCATCATTCAAAATGGAAACCATTTGGACGATTACCAATGATCCAGGAGGGTCAATATATGACTACCGTGGACCTAAAGGATGCGTACCTGCATATTCCTATCCACAAAGATCATCATCAGTTCCTGAGGTTCGCCTTTCTGGACAAACATTACCAGTTCGTGGCTCTTCCATTCGGTTTAGCCACTGCTCCCAGAATTTTCACAAAGGTGCTAGGGTCCCTTCTAGCGGTCCTAAGGCCGAGGGGCATTGCAGTAGCACCTTACCTAGACGACATTCTAATTCAAGCGTCGTCCCTTTCCAAAGCAAGGGCTCATACAGACATTGTTTTAACCTTTCTCAGGTCTCACGGGTGGAAGGTGAACATAGAAAAAGAGTTCCCTTTCTGGGAACAATAATAGACTCTGTGGAAATGAAGATTTTTCTGACAGAGGTCAGAAAGTTAAAACTTCTAAACGCTTGTCGAGTTCTTCATTCTATTCCTCAGCCTTCCATAGCTCAGTGCATGGAGGTAATGGGACTAATGGTTGCGGCAATGGACGTGGTTCCTTTTGCTCGAATTCATTTAAGACCATTGCAACTGTGCATGCTCAAACAGTGGAATGGGGATTATGCAGACTTGTCTCCCCAGATTCAAGTAGACCAGGTAACCAGAGACTCACTCCTCTGGTGGTTGACTCAGGATCACCTGTCTCAGGGAATGAGTTTCCGCAGACCAGAGTGGATCATTGTCACGACCGACGCCAGTCTCTTAGGCTGGGGCGCGGTCTGGGACTCCCTGAAAGCTCAGGGTCTATGGTCTCGGGAAGAGTCTCTTCTCCCGATTAAACATTTTGGAACTGAGAGCGATATTCAACGCGCTCCTGGCTTGGCCTCAACTAGCTTAGGCCAGATTCATAAGATTTCAGTCAGACAACATGACGACTGTAGCGTACATCAATCAGGGGGGAACAAAGAGTTCCTTGGCGATGAGAGAGGTATCCAAGATCATCAAATGGGCGGAGGATCACTCCTGCCATCTATCTGCAATTCACATCCCAGGAGTAGACAACTGGGAGGCGGATTATTTGAGTCGTCAGACTTTCCATCCGGGGGATTGGGAACTTCACCCGGAGGTCTTTGCCCAGTTAACTCAACTATGGGGCATTCCAGATATGGATCTGATGGCGTCTCGTCAGAACTCCAAGGTTCCTCGCTACGGGTCCAGATCCAGGGATCCCAAGGCGACACTAGTAGATGCATTGTTGGCGCCTTGGTCGTTCAATCTAGCTTATGTGTTTCCACCGTTCCCTCTCCTTCCCAGGCTTGTAGCCAGGATCAAACAAGAGAAGGCCTCAGTGATTCTAATAGCTCCTGCATGGCCACGCAGGACTTGGTATGCAGACCTGGTGAATATGTCATCGGCTCCACCATGGAAGCTACCTTTGAGGCAGGATCTTCTAGTACAAGGTCCATTCGAACATCCAAATCTAGTCTCTCTGCAACTGACTGCTTGTAAATTGAACGCTTGATTTTATCTAAGCGTGGGTTTTCAGATTTGGTTATAGATACTCTGGTTCAGGCCAGAAAACCTGTGACTAGAAAAATTTACCATAAGATATGGCAAAAATATATCTGTTGGTGCGAATCCAAGGGATACTCTTGGAGTAAAATTAGAATTCCTAGGATACTTTCCTTTCTCCAAGAGGGTTTGGATAAAGGTTTGTCAGCTAGTTCTCTAAAAGGACAGATATCTGCTCTGTCTGTCTTGTTGCACAAACTTCTGGCAGCCGTGCCAGATGTACAGGCGTTTGTACAGGCATTAGTTAGAATCAAGCCTGTCTACAGACCTATGACTCCTCCATGGAGTCTAAATTTAGTTCTTTCAGTTCTTCAAGGGGTTCCGTTTGAACCTTTGCATTCCATAGATATTAAATTACTATCTTGGAAAGTTCTGTTTTTGGTTGCTATTTCTTCTGCTAGAAGAGTTTCCGAATTGTCTGCTTTGCAGTGTACTTCACCCTATCTGGTATTCCATACAGATAAGGTTGTTTTACGTACTAAGCCTGGTTTTCTTCCAAAGGTGGTTTCCAATAGGAATATTAACCAGGAAATAGTTGTTCCTTCTCTGTGTCTGAATCCAGTTTCGAAGAAGGAACGTTTGTTACATAACCTAGATGTAGTTCGTGCTTTAAAATTCTATTTAGAAGCAACAAAGGATTTCAGACAGACTTCTTCTTTGTTTGTCGTCTATTCTGGTAAGAGGAGAGGTCAGAAAGCTACTGCTACCTCTCTTTCCTTTTGGCTAAAAAGCATAATCCGTTTGGCCTATGAGACTACCGGCCGGCAGCCTCCTGAACGAATTACAGCTCACTCTACTAGAGCTGTGGCTTCCACATGGGCCTTCAAGAATGAGGCTTCTGTTGAACAGATCTGTAAGGCAGCGACTTGGTCTTCTCTGCATACTTTTGCCATATTTTACAAATTCGATACTTATGCTTCTTCGGAGGCTGTTTTTGGGAGAAAGGTTTTGCAAGCTGTGGTGCCTTCCGTTTAGGTTACCTGACTTGTTCCCTCCCTTCATCCGTGTCCTAAAGCTTTGGTATTGGTTCCCACAAGTAAGGATGAAGCCGTGGACCGGACACACCAATGTAGGAGAAAACAGAATTTATGTTTACCTGATAAATTTCATTCTCCTACGGTGTGTCCGGTCCACGGCCCGCCCTGGCTTTTAGTCAGGTTTAAAAAAAGTAAAAATTCTGTACACTACAGTCACCACGGCACCTTATAGTTTCTCCTTTTTCTCCTAAACGTCAGTCGAATGACTGGGGGGCGGAGCCAGAGGGGGGGCTATATGGACAGCTTTTGCTGTGTGCTCTCTTTTCCATTTCCTGTAGGGAATGAGAATTTCCCACAAGTAAGGATGAAGCCGTGGACTGGACACACCGTAGGAGAAAGAAATTTATCAGGTAAACATAAATTCTGTTTTCTGCCCTTGCTTCTGGGTGCAGTAATTTTTGGATTAACCAACGATATTAAGTTAAATTTTGGAATCATTTAACGTTTTTTGTGCATTTTGAAAAAATTGTTCACTTTTTCTTTTCTTAAAGGCACAGTACACGTTTTTTCTAATGTTTATTTTATGCTATAAATAAGTGTTTAAACGACTTTTGTGGTATTACTAGTCTGTTCAACATGTCTGACATTCAGGTTTCTCATTGTTCTATGTGTTTAGAAGCTATTGTGCAACCCCCTCTAACATTGTGTAACTTTTGTACTGAAAGGGCTTTACAATGTAAAAAGCATATTTTAAATAAAGTAAGTGTGCCTAAGGATGATTCTCATTCTGAAGAGAATCGGGATATGCCATCCAATTCTCCCCAAGTGTCACAACCTTTTATGCCCACACAAGCGACACCTAGTACTTCTAGTGCGTCTAATTCCTTTACTCTGCAGGAGATGGCTGCAGTTATGTCAACTACCCTTACAGAGGTATTGTCTAAATTACCAGTGTTGCAGGGTAAACGCAGTAGGTCAAGTATTAATGTAAATACTGAATCCTCTGATGCTTTATTAGCTATTTCCGATGTTCCCTCACAGTGCTCTGAGTTGGGGATCAGGGAATTGCTGTCTGAGGGTGAAATTTCTGATTCAGGGAATGTTTTGCCTCAGACAGATTCGTATGCTATGTCATTTAAATTTAAGCTTGAACACCTCCGCCTGTTGCTTAGGGAGGTTTTAGCGACTCTGGATGATTGTGATCCTATTGTGATTCCTCCAGAGAAATTGTGTAAAATGGATAAATATTTGGAAGTTCCTACTTACACTAATGTTTTTCAGGTTCCTAAGAGAATTTCGGAAATTATTAGTAAGGAATGGGATAGACCAGGTATGCAGTTTTCTCCATCTCCTAATTTTAAGAAAATGTTTCCTATATCAGATACCATTCGGGACTCATGGCAAACGGTCCCTAAGGTAGAGGGAGCTATATCTTCCCTAGCTAAGCGTACTACTATACCCATTGAGGATAGTTGTGCTTTCAAGGACCCTATGGATAAGAAATTAGAGGGTCTACTAAAGAAATTATTTGTTAATCAGGGATTTCTTTTACAACCTATGGCTTGCATTGTTCCAGTAACTACTGCCGCAGCTTTTTGGTTTGAGACTCTAGAAGAGTCTCTTAAGGTTGAAACTCCATTAGATGACATTCTAGATAGAATTAAGGCTCTTTAGCTAGCTAATTCTTTTATTACTGATGCCGCTTTTTAAATTGCAAAAAATGCAGGATTTGTTATTGCACGTAGAGCATTGTGGCTCAAATCTTGGTCTGCTGATGTGTCATCAAAACATAAGCTTTTAGCTATTCCCTTTAAAGGTAAGACCCTTTTTGGGCTAGAATTGAAGGAGATCATTTCTGATATTACAGGAGGTAAGGGCCATGCCCTACCTTAGGATAGGTCGGTTAAAATGAGGGGTAAACAGAATAATTTTCTTTCCTTTCTGAACTTTAAAGGAGGACCCCCCGCTTCTTCTTCTTCTTCCACAAAGTAGGAAGGGAATTTTTCCCAATCTAAGTCAGTCTGGAGACCCAATCAGAACTGGGATAAGGGTAAACAATCCAAAAAAATCACTGCTGGTCCTAAGACAGCATGAAGGGGTGGCCCCCGATCCGGGACCAGATCTAGTAGGGGGCAGACTTTCTTTCTTTGCTCAGGCTTGGGCAAGAGATGTTCTGGATTCCTGGGCACTAGAAATAGTGACCCATGGTTATCAATTGGAATTCAAGGATTTTCTCCCAAGAGGGAGATTTCATCTTTCAAAATTATCTGCAAACCAGATAAAGAGAGAGGCGTTCTTAAGCTGTGTAAAATACATTTTTACTATGGGAGTAATCTGTCCTGTTCCAAAATTGGAACAGGGACAGGGGTTTTACTCAAACCTATTTGTGGTCCCCAAAAAAGAGGGAACGTTCAGACAATTCAAATGATTTTGCCAATGATCTAGGAGGGTCAATATATGACTACTGTGGATTTGAAGGATGCTTACCTTCATATTCCAATCCACAAAGATCATCATCGGTTTCTAAGGTTTGCCTTCTTGGACAAACATTATCAGTTCGTGGCTCTTCCTTTCGGGTTGGCCACAGCACCCAGAATCTTCACAAAGGTTCTAGGGTCTCTTTTGGCGGTTCTCAGACCGCAAGGGATAGAGGTGGTGCCTTATCTGGACGATATTCTGATTCAGGCGTCAACATATCATCTGACAAAATCTCACACGGACACAGTGTTGTCTTTTTCTGAGAACTCACGGCTGGAAGGTGAACATAGAGAAGAGTTGACTTGTTCCACAGACAAGGGTTCCTTTCTTGGGAACTCTGATAGACTCGGTAGCCATGAAAGTATTTCTGACGGAGGTCAGAAAATCAAAGATTTTGAATACTTGCCGAGCACTTCTATCCATTCCTCGGCCATCAGTGGCTAAGTGTATGGAGGTAATCGGATTAATGGTAGCGGCAATGGACATCGTTCCATTTGCTCACTTTCATCTCAGACCACTGCAACTGTGCATGCTCGGTCAGTGGAATGGGGATTATGCAGATTTATCTCCCAAGATAATTCTGGATCAAGAGACCAGAAACTCTCTTCTTTGGTGGTTGTCGCCGGATCATCTGTGTCAGGGGACTTGTTTCCCGCAGACCCTCATGGGTGATAGTGACAACAGATGCCAGCCTTCTGGGCTGGGGTGCAGTTTGGAATTCCCTGAAGGCTCAGGGTGTTTGGGCTCAAGTGGAGTCTCTACTTCCAATCAATATTTTGGAACTGAAGGCAATATTCAATGCACTTCAGGTGTGGCCTCACTTGTGGCATATGTCAATCAGGGGGGGAACAAGGAGTTCCTTAGCGATGATAGAAGTATCCAAGATAATCAGTTGGGCAGAGGCCCACTCTTGTCATCTGTCAGCGATCTACATCCCAGGGGTAGAGAACTGGGAAGCAGATTTTCCAAGTCGACAGACTTTTCATCCGGGGGAGTGGGAACTTCACCTCAAGGTATTTGTCTCATTGATTCTCAGATGGGGCAGACCGGAATTGGATTTGATGGCATCTCGTCAGAATGGCAAGCTTCCAAGATATGGATCACGGTCAAGGGATCCTCAGGCCGAACTGATAGATGCCTTGGCAGCACCTTGGTTGTTCAGCCTAGCTTATGTGTTTCCGTTGTTTCCTCTCCTCCCACGCGTGATTGCTCGAATCAAACAGGAGAGAGCTTCAGTGATCCTGATAGCGCCTGCGTGGCCACGCAGGACTTGGAATGCGGATCTAGTGGACATGTCCTCTCTGCCACCGTGGAAACTTCTGTTGAGACAGGACCTTCTCATTCAAGGTCCTTTCCAACATCCAAATCTAATTTCTCTGCAACTGACTGCGTGGAGATTGAACGCTTGATTTTATCGAAGCAAGGATTCTCTGATTCAGTTATCAATACTTTGATACAGGCTAGAAAGCCTGTCACTAGAAAAATCTATCATAAGATATGGCGTAAATATCTTTATTGGTGTGAATCCAAGGGTTACTCATGGAGTAAAGTTAGGATTCCTAGGATTTTGTCTTTTCTCCAAGAAGGGTTGGAGAAAGGGTTATCAGCAAGTTCCTTAAAGGGACAAATTTCAGCTTTGTCAATTCTGTATGGCAAATGTATCAGATGTTCAGTCTTTTTGTCAAACTCTATCTAGAATTAAGCCTGTATTTAGACCTATTACTCCTCCCTGTAGTTTATAATTTTAGTTCTTCTAGTTCTGCAAGGGGTTCCGTTTGAACCTATGCATTCCATAGATATTAAACTATTATCTTGGAAAGTTCTGTTTTTGGTTGCTATTTCTTCTGCTCGAAGAGTTTCTGAGCTTTCAGCATTACAGTGTGATTCGCCTTATCTCATATTTCATTCTGATAAGGTGGTAAACCTGGGTTCCTTCCTAAGGTTGTTTCGAATAAGACTATTAATCAGGAAATTGTTGTTCCTTCCTTGTGTCCTAATCCTTCTTCTAAGAAGGAGTGTCTGCTACATAACTTGGACGTGGTCCGTGCCTTAAAGTTTTACTTACAGGCAACTAAGGATTTCCGTCAATCATCTTCATTATTCATTGTTTATTCTGGAAAGCGTAGGGTTAGAAAGCTACGGCTACCTCTCTTTCTTTTTGGCTGAGAAGTATCATCCGCCTGGCATATGAGACTGCTGGACAGCAGCCTCCTGAAAGAATTATGGCTCATTCTTCTAGGGCTGTGGCTTTCACATGGGCTTTTAAAAACGATGCATCTGTTGAACAGATTTGTAAGGCTGCGACTTGGTCATCCCTTCACACTTTTTCCAAATATTCCAAATTTGATACTTTTGCTTCTTCTGAGGCTATCTTTGGGAGAAAGGTTCTTCAAGCAGTGGTGCCTTCCGTTTAGGTTCCTGTCTTGTCCCTCCCTTTCATCCGTGTCCTATTGCTTTGGTATTGGTTTCCCACAAGTAAGGATGAAATCCGTGGACTCGTCATATCTTTGTAAAAGAAAACTAAATTTATGCTTACCTGATAAATTAATTTCTTTTACGATATGACGAGTCCACGGCCCACCCTGTTCTTTTTAAGACAGTTTTTCTTTATATTTTTTTGTAAACTTCAGTCACCTCTGCACCTTTTTAGCCTTTTCTTTTCTCTTCCTATACCTTCGGCCAAATGACTGAGGGTGGAGGGGAAGGGAGGGGCTATATATATACAGCTCTGCTGTGGTGCTCTTTGCCACTTCCTGTTAACAGGAGGTTAATATACCACAAGTAAGGATGAAATCCGTGGACTCGTCATATCGTAAAAGAAAGTAATTTATCAGGTAAGCATAAATTTAGTTTTTTTGTCTGAATATGATAGTATTCTTAGTTCTGACGAGGTGAAGACTCTGTCTTCAGTTGTCTTTTTCGGTGCTTTTGCACGATGTTGAGAGAAAGTTTTCTCTGTTCGAGGCCCGGTCCTAAACCTCTGGTTTCTGCTTGGTCTGGGCATAGCCTCCCCTTGTCTGTCAGGACCCATTTGGGTCTTTGTGAGCTGGGCTCGCTATTAGGGGTTTTCCTTTTATGGATTTTGTGGTGACCTTTCGGTTCCCCTTCGGTTCTTCCTTGCCTTATCCCTTGGGGGGTTTAGGCTGGTGTTCCCCTTATTAGTGAGGGGTGAGTGGTGAGGGACCGCCTGTTGGGCGACGGTGTCTCCTGGAGGACTGTTGGCTCAGTTGAGTCCAATTTTGTGGCCTCTAGCTAGGCTTCTGGACTATCTGCGGTTCAGTGCCCTTGGGGCTTTTCCTTTTCAAAGTTTTCTCGGCTTCAGACGAAGCAGGGTTTTTGTTGGGTAGTGGTTTCTGGCTTGGTGCCCTCACTTGTACCCTCCCGTTTTGGAATTCAGTGTCCTCTTTAGCTTGGGTATTGTTTTCCCAAAAGTAATGAATGCAGCTGTGGACTCTTTCCAATTAGGAAGAAAAACATAAATTATGCTTACCTGATTTCCTTTTCTTCCGTTAGAAAGAGTCCACAGCTCCCCACCCTTTTTCTATGTGGGGCGTCTTTTTATTCTTCTGGCACCTTTTTTTACCCTGATATTTCTTCTACTGTTCCTTGTTCTTTGACAGAATGACTTGGGTATGAGGGAAGTGGGGGAGGTATTTAAGTCTTTAAGCCTTTGGCTGGGGTGCCTTTGCCTCCTCTTGGTGGCCAGGTTCTTTTTTTCCCAAAAGTAATGAATGCAGCTGTGGACTCTTTCCAACGAAAGAAAAGGAAATTATCAGGTAAGCATAATTTATGTTATTCTCAGACCAAAAATGTCTGATTTGCTGTATTAGTTTCTGACATAGTATGTCATTCCTTCCAAGGTCCAATATCTGTCTCTAGATGGATCAAAAAGACCACCCAATGACACCTCCACTATAGCATAGTCTGACCATGTTGTTTGGGTTATATCAGTATGTATTATTAATGGACATAGTATTTGACTAATTAGTATATAATCAATCCTTGAGTAGGAGTTATGGGCAGCTGAATTCTCCACATGTCGACTAGGTTGTGGTCTAATATTAGGTCACTTAGGATCTTTTTTGAGAATGAGCTTGTGGGAGGGGATCAATCCATTTTTTCATTAAAGGGACACTGAACCCAAATTTTTTCTTTTGTGATTCAGATAGAGCATGCAATTTTAAGCAACTTTCTAATTTACTCCTATTATCAAATTGTCTTCATTCTCTTGGTATCTTTATTTGAAATACAAGAATGTAAGTTTAGATGCCGGACCATTTTTGGTGAACACACTGTGTTGTTCTTGCTGATTGGTGGATAAATTCACCCACCAATAAACATGTGCTTTCTATGGTTCTGAACCAAAAATAGCTTAGATGCCTTCTTTTTCAAATAAAGAAAGCAAGAGAACGAAGAAAAATTGACAATAGGAGTAAATTAGAAAATTGCTTAAATTTGCATGCTCTATCTGAATCACAAAAGAAAAAAATTGGGTTCAGTGTCCCTTTAAGAGTTAAATTAAAGTCCCCACCTAGAATTATTTTATGTCTTTTCCAAGAGGTCAACAGTTTGCTTATTTTAGCTATAAATGTTCCCTGGTTTTCATTTTGGGCATATATATTTCCCATAACTATAATGTTGCCTCGAATCTTCCCTTTTAATATAATAAATCGTCCCTCCGGGTCTCTAATAAATCTTCTTATTGGAAGTTAAGGGATGAATACAATATAATAGAGACTCCTCTTTTTTTCTTTTGGTCAAATGCATGATATTGTATTGGAAAAGCTGAGTCCCAGTATTTGGGGTTTTGTGAGGAGGTGAAATGTGTCTCTTGCAACATAATTTGTGCCTTGATAGCCTTGTATATTTGTATCATTTTAACTTATTAATGGATATTAATTAAAGCAGGAAGTTCCCTCTTTTTTGTTACCCCTTTGTTAATATGCTTTGTATAAATTGTCTTACTGCACAGCATATTTAAAGGGCCACTGAAGTAAAAATTAAAGTTTCAAGATTCAGTCAAAGCATGCAATTTAAAAACTTTCCAATATTCTTCCATTATCAAAACATGCACACTTTTTGAGATCCCAGATCCTACTGAGCATGCGCAAAAGTGCACAGTATATATATATAACTACCATTTTGTGATTGGCTGATGGCTGTCACATGATACAGAAGGGAGGTAAAATTGGATTAACTGAAATTTGCAAGAAAATATTCTGCTCATTTAAAAGTGCCATTGCATTGTCTTTGTGTTGTGTATTTGTTAGTTATTCAAGTCTTCTGTATATAGTGGTCTTTTAAACATTGTATCTGATCTGTTTGGCTTTGCCAATTATCCTAATTTTTTTCTTCTTTTCCTTCATAGAGTCGTTATTCCACGATTTGTTCAACAGAAGCTGTATATATTTCTTCAGCACTGTTTTGGCCACTGGCCTCTTGATGCCTCTTTTAGAGCGGTACGCTTTGTTTGTGTGTTTTGTTTTCAGCAGCATTTTCTCTTTTTGGACTTGATTTTGATGGAACCTTTTCACAGCCTGCAGCTTTAAATCATCTGTTTCTTTCTCTGCAGGTTCTGGAAATGTGGTTGAGCTATGTGCAGCCCTGGCGATACATGCCTGAAAGATCAACCCCTGCCATTAGTGACCAGAATCGCAGTGTTCCTGAAAAATGGTGAGCAGGGGACAGTGCTAGGAATTTCCAAACCTTTACCGTGTTTATAACAAATAATCATATTTACAACTGTTGAGACCCTCCTGCAGCAAGCACTATTATAATATGTGTCTATCTGGGCTTTAGTCCACAGGCAATGAGGCCACGGACATAAGTTTATAAACATTGCGGACCTGTATGCGGTTAAAAATGGAGGGGGGGGGGGAACTAGTAGATAAACAATATACAATGTAACCCTGCCAAGAGCTGTTGATGTTAGACATATGATGGAATAAATACGCCTGTTAGGACTGTATAATATAAATCTACAGGTGTTAATGTACTTGGCATAAATTATATCACAGTATTATGTTGTGATGTACAATGATCTACATTGTACAAAAGCTGAGGAAAAGAAAAAAGAAACGAAGAACAGGATAAAAGCTGATCTTAAAATTGATGATACTCATATTGTAATATGTTATTGTCATTCTATGCTTCTTTTTGTTTTGTATTATTTGAAAAACCTAATAAAAATGTATTTAAAAAAATGGGGGGGGTTCATAAATAAATTAAATAAATAATATATATATATAGTTATGTGCTATCATAGAAACACATTAATGTAACCAAGTAGAAAACTAGTTTTGGGGTTTTTAGGTGTTGATGTTCAGCTGCAGACTAGATTATTTCCTTTCCTACAGGGCACCCTTCGTACAGGAGAACCTACTCATATACACCAAACTCTTCCTTCGTTTCTTAAACCGGGCCCTGCGCACAGACCTTGTTAGTCCCAAGAATGCTCTGATGGTCTTCAGGGTAGCGAAGGTATTTTCACAGCCCATCCTGCCAGAGATGATCCAAAAAGGTATATACAGTTCACAAATCTGTGAATTTTTGTTGCATATAGTTTAACAATGCTCCAGCAATGTTGACTTGTCCTTGTGAAAAACATGATCTGCAATACTAAAAGACACCTAGTAGGAATGCCAGAAAGATAGCAAATTAACACACACAGTACATATAAAAAAGAAAATTTAATACAAACATGTAAATGGGCACACATTTTATGGCACTTTCTTACTTGGTGAATGATTAGTCTTTCATTTTTTGTCTGAGATGCTGAAGGAGAACTTCCAAATTTCCTAATCTTGTAGAGGACATTTATCCAAAATACATGCGGCTAGATTATGAGTTGTGCGTTAAGGTAAAAAAGCAGCGTTAACAGGTCCTGACGCTGCTTTTTTACGCCCGCTGCTATTATGAGTCTTGCAGGTATAGGTGTACTGCACACTTTGTTGGCCTTACCGCAAACCGACTTACGTAAAGTTTGTAAAGCCTTTTTTCTATGGGACTTTCATAGCGCTGGTATTACGTGTTTGTCCTGGGAGGCCAAAAAGTGAGCGGTACAGCCTCTACCGACAAGATTCATAACGCATTTTAAAGTCAGTAGTTATGAGTTTTACACTGCAACGCTGTAGCATAAAACTCATAACTAAAGTGTTACAAAGTACACTAACACCCATAAACTACCTATTAACCCCTAAACCGAGGCCCTCCTGCATCGCAAATAATAAAATTATTAACCCCTAATCTGCTGCTCCCGACATCGCTACCACTATAATAAACATATTAACCCCTAAACCGCCGCGCTCCCGCCTCGCAAACACTAGTTTAAATATTAACCCCTAATATGCTGCCCCTAACATTGCCGCCACCTACATTATACTTATTAACCCCTAATCTTCCGCTCCGGTCATCGCCGCAGCCTTCATTATATTTATTAACCCCTAATTTGCTGCACCCAACATCCGCCACCTACCTACATTTATTAACCCCTAATCTGCGTCCCCAACGTCACCGCCACTATTCTAAATTTATTAACCCTTTAAACCTCTAAAAGTCTAACCCTAACAACCCCTAACTTAAATATAATTTAAATAAATCTAAATAAAATTACTATCATTAACTAAATTATTCCTACTTAAAACTAAATACAGGTAGCCCTCAGTTTACGCCGGGGTTAGGTTCCAGAAGGAATGGTTGTAAATTGAAACCCAGTTTATAATGAAGTCAATGGGAAGTGAGGGAGTTAGGTTCCAGGCCCCTCTCAAAATTGTCATAAGTAAGACCTAATACATTGGTTTTTAAAGCTTTGAAATGAAGACTTTAAATGCTAAACAGCATTATAAACCTAATAAAATAATCACACAACACAGAATATATAATTAAACTAAGTTAAATGAACACAAACATTTGCTAAACAGCTTTATAAACCTAATAAAATAATCACACAACACAGACTTTACTTGCATTTTTCTGCAAACAGTTCTTTCTATGATTTCCAATCTGGACTGATTTATAGACGGGAAGATCTTGTTCCTTTGAAATCTGCTCGATAGCTCAGGTCTGGTTAAAATGATTACTTTCAGCTTGCTTAGCTTGCATATCTTTGCTGCAACACAAGCGGACAGCTCCACCTACTGTCTATTTTAATCAATGCACTACTTCTCAATGCTTTTCAATAGCAGTCACATGACTGAAAAAAAAAGTTATTCTGAAACGGTGCAAATTGAACCGTTGTAAACCGAGGGCCACCTGTACTTACCTATAAAATAAATCCTAAGCTAACTACAATATAACTAATAGTTACATTGTAGCTAGCTTAGGGTTTATTTCTATTTTACAGGCAAGTTTGTATTTATTTTAACTAGGTAGAATAGTTACTAAATAACTATTTAATAACTACCTAGCTAAAATTAATACAAATTGACCTGTAAAATAAAACCCAACCTATGTTACAATAACACCTAACACTACACTACAATTAAATTAATTACTTACATTAAATACAATTAAATTAATTTAGCTCAAACACCAAAAAAACAAACACTAAATTACAGAAAATAAAAAACAAATTACAGATCTTTAAACAGATCTTTAAACTAATTATACCTTATGTAAGAGCCCTATCAAAATAAAAAAAAGCCCACCCAAAATAAAAAAAAAACCTAGCCTAAACTAAACTACCAATAGCCCTTAAAAAAGGGCCTTTTGCGGGGCATTGCCCCAAAGAAATCAGCTCTTTGTACCTGTAAAAAAAAAAAAAATACAAACAACCCCCCCAACAGTAAAACCCACCACCCACACAACCAAACCCCCAAATAAAAGCCTAACTTAAAAAAACCTAAGCTCCCCATTGCCCTGAAAAGGGCATTTGGTTGGGCATTGCCCTTAAAAGGGCATTTAGCTCTATTGCTGCCCAAAGCCCTAACCTAAAAAATAAACCCACCCAATACACCCTTAAAAATCCTAACACTAACCCCTGAAGATTCACTTACCGGGAGAAGTCTTCATCCAATCGGCAAGATGTCCTCAACGAAGCGGGCAGAAGTGGTCCTCCAGACGGGCAGAAGTCTTCATCCAGACAGCATCTTCTATCTTCATCCTTCCGACGCGGAGCGGCTCCATCTTCAAGACATCCGGAGATTAGGGGTTAATAAATATAATGTAGGTGTCGGCGATGTTGGGGGCAGCAGATTTGGGGTTAATAAGTATAATGTAGGTGGTGGCGATGTCCGGAGCGGCAGATTAGGGGTTAATAAATATAATGTAGATGTCGGGGGCGGCAGATTAGGGGTTAATAAGTGTAAGATTAGGGGTGTTTAGACTCGGGGTTCATGTTAGGGTGTTAGGTGTAAACATAAAATGTGTTTCTCCATAGGAATCAATGGGGCTGCTTTACTGAGTTTTACACTGCTTTATTGCAGGTGTTAGACTTTTTCTCAGCCGGCTCTCCCCATTGATGTCTATGGGGAAATCGTGCACGAGCACGTATGACCAGCTCACCGCTGACTTAAGCAGCGCTGGTACTGGAGTGCGGTATGGAGCAAAATTTTGCTCTACGCTCACTTCTTACCTTTTAACGCTGGGTTTGTAAAAACCCGTATTACCAGCGCTGCAGGTAAGTGAGCGGTGAGAAAAAACTGCACGGTAGCACCTCACAGCTCATAACGCAAGACTCGTAATCTAGGCGATAGTCAGCAGATGTGACATTTTTCTGTCACATGACAGTCAGAGTAGGATGGCTAGATCATCTTTGGCCTTTGTTCTATTAGACACATTATTATGCATTCCACACTAAAGATTATTTGCGCTGCTTTGTTACTGGGGCCATTTGGCATGAATTGCTCCTGCTTCATATGCCGTTATAATGTTTTAATATAACTATTACATCCCCTTAATGTTTTGAGCAGGGCTTCCTTGTCTCTAACATTGCTTCTCTTTCTTCATATTCTCTCTTCACGAGGCCAAATGTAAAAACTGAAGGGACACTGAGCATGAGGAAGGAGGCTTTCATGTCAAATGTTTCCGCCTTTCTCCAAATGGTTCTTTATCTCCTTGTTCATGTGCTGCCACTCATAGTGGATAAAAGTATTTAATGGGGAGTTGATGTATACTCTGTCCTATAGCTTTTCTTAATTATGTACTGGAGCATAGGATATATGACATTGTGGAATTTGGTTAACCCTTACACATCCCGGATAGTTATCTATAAATTAAAATCTTGCTTAATCAGTACCTTCTAATAATATTAACCCTTCAATTTCCCTGTAATACATCAATTATATTTATTGTGACATATTATTGCATATAATTGTTAATTTCAATTTGTGTATGAACTACAAAATTAATTAGTGATTTATGCTCTTCCTGTGATCGTAGAAGCAGCAACCTTCTGTTTCTTACTGTTTAAATTGCAAGTATAAAAGTCAGAATATTTAAACATTAAACAAATGCTAAAAGGATCAAAGCAAAGCCATCATTAGCCTGAGAATACATATATACATACAGACACATACAGGAGAACACAAGGAAAGAAGAAATGTCTAGTGCATATTGATTGCTTTTTAATGGCATATCTCTGATCTTTCAGAGGGATATTTGTGTACACATATTTTTATTTAATATTGGGAGTAAAAGTTATGTTTTATTATAGTGAATGATTGAGAATTATTGGAATATATGTGGTTGCTTAGGGGATGGGTTTTTTTTTTATTTATTAATATTTCCTTAGTGTGGTTTACAATTCTCATCCACCTTCCTCTGATCATTGGTGCTGCCATTATGGAACCTAGGTTGCACTGCAGGTATCTGAAGGTGGGTTGCTGCACATGTGCAAACACATCAGCACTGGAATGTAATGAACAATTTCAACATGGCTGCACACATGACTAGAGGGAATAACCTAAATATTATGCTTATAAAATGTATTTAGTGTTTAATGTCAATTTTCTTTCATGTAGGTGTTAAGAAGTCCATGAGCTAGTGACGTATGTGAGATACATTCCTACCAGGAGGGGGCAAAGTTTCCCAAACCTCAAAATGCCTATAAATACACCTCCCACCTCACTCATACCTTAGTTTTACAAACTTTGCCTCCTTGTGGAGGTGGTGAAGCCAGTTGTGCTTGATTTTCTTCTGTGATAGGCGCTTCTAAGCATATTGAAGCCCAGTTCCTCTCAACGTACAGTGTTTGAGGGATGTGAAGCGAGTATTGCCTGATGATGCCATGTTTTCACCTATGGGAAATCTATTCTAAGGCTCTCTGTAAATCGGTCGCAGGGATTTATCTGCTGCCTCCCTTTACAGATCGACATTATACTGCTCTACCATTACCTCTGCTGATATGTTTCAGTACTGGTTTGGCCGTCTGCTGTATGTGGATGGGTGTTCTGGTAAGTATATATCATTTTTTAAGACACTCAGCTATGTTTGGCACTTTATATTATAAAGTTTTAAATGTATATTGTATATATTTATCTTAGGACAACAAACAGAGAGGGGGCGCCTTAATACAGTCAAAGATAGTAGCTAGAGTCCAAACAGGCCAAAAAAATATATTTGGAGATCATAGACCTAGTATACTCTACTAGGGATAAATGGTAATAATGTAGGGACAATGTGTAAAATAAAACTAAGTAGTTGTTACTACTAAGCAATGTTCTCTCTAAGGTGCGCGGCCGCGCATCTTCCCTCTCTGTGTAGCGCAGGCAGTACATCAGGCCGTGCAAAATAGGAGGAATGTGGAAAGTAATTTTTTTTATTATTTAATTACTGATGGCCTCCAGGAAAACGGCATGGCAGAGCACACAAATAAACAGTGCCTCCGGTGTAGCACAATTTGATCTGTTTCCTGTGCTACACGGAAGGGGAAGGACCTAAGCCTGACTGACAGCTGTGTGCATAAATCACACAGCGCTGTCAGAGACCGGGAGATGGGAGAATTCAAACAAGGAGGGCAGCAGGCAATAAGCACTTCCAATAAAACAAAGAATGTCAGACTCAGGAAGAAGTGCAGCCCAACTCCTCCGTACAGCAGACACTGAAGCAGCCGAGTAGGTGAGGGCTGGAGATCTTCTGCCGTAAGTCTTACAGTGTGTATCAGCTGAAAGTTAGAGGATAAGCATAAATTCACACAGGGTCATGAAAAAAGTGCACAATGCCTTAGAACTTATTTATGGGTTTTTTTTGCAATACAGGATTATTTGAACGGGAAAAAAACCCCAAACTAAAACAAAACATGTAGATCACTATTTAACCCCTTGGCTACCAGAGAGGATTACAGTGTGTGTATTCCTTTACAATGCACTCACTGTAGCCCTTTTTGGCAGGCATAGGGTTAAATAATGCTCACAAGCTGGTCTAGGCATCTGAGGAGGCTATGCAGGAGACTGAGGCTTCTCTGTGTCACAATCTGACAGTTTGAGCAATAATATCTGTAGTCTGTGTAATGATATTGCTGCTTTTACATGAGGGTGTATTTAATCTATTACTTAGCTGTGTGTGTGTGTGTATAAATATTTATATATATATATACACACACACACATTTATATATATATATATATATATATATATATATATATATATATATATATACACACACACATACATACACACACACACACACATATATATATATATATATATATACGTGTGTGTGTTTGTATATATATATATATATATGTGTGTGTGTGTATAAATATTTATATATATATATATACACACACACATACACACACACATATATATATATATATATATATATATATATATACGTGTGTGTGTTTGTATATATATATATGTGTGTGTGTGTGTGTGTGTGTCTATGCTCAATGCCGCACACAAGCGGTATAAAGCCTGCACACAGAAAAAAAATTTTGCACATAATGAAAAAAAATTAGATGGAACATTGCTACTAAGGTGGTCTCGTGAATAAATAATAGCAGCGAAAGAGTGTATATTAACCCCAATATTATAGATAGCAATAAATATGTGAAATTGTTAATCTAACAAATAGGAGATAGGTAATATACACAAAAAAAACCTCAAATAAAGTGGTAAAACTAATAATACAATAGTGTCATTAGAAGCTGAATAGCACCATGATGCATCAAATAAGATGATATGTGTATAAATAAGGATAAAGTCTCTGATAGAGGAATGGAGGCAGCTATCTGTGAAGATCCAGGCCGGGATCCATAAGCAGCAATCTACAAGAACAAGAGGAGACAGATGCGCCACATGGCCCAATATTGTTTGATCCAAAGCAGATTAATATGCATATAAGGTGTAAACTCACATTTGTGAAAGCACCTCACTCAGTGCTTTAGAGACAAACTGGGATCTTACAGTCACCCAGAAGACCAACCTCCCGCAAAGATGTATCTGTATCTAAACGATAAGCAAAACACAGGTGCCTATATGGCCTAGTATAGCTGGGACAATGGTGAATCAATGCCAGTGATAAGAGTGGTACTCACAATAGTTGTAGCATCTCCCTTGATGCTATAGGAGCAGGATGGGGTCAATACAGTCACCCACCAGACTTGGTATTAGGCACTCAGGACAATGTGGAGATCCAGAAGTCAGCAGTGATCAGGAAAATCCCAAAAAAACTCTCAGCAGGAGGGACAAATCACAAAATGATGGTAGCAAGTGTTCAAAGTAAAAAGTTACTTTATTAAAATATTAAAAACAAAGATGACGCGTTTCTCAGCAAAAGGCTGTTTCATCAGGCTTTTGCTGAGAAACGCGTCGCCTTTGTTTTTAATATTTTAATAAAATAACTTTTTACTTTGAACACTTGCTACCATCATTTTGTGATTTGTCCCTCCTGCTGAGAGTTTTTTGGGATTTTCCTGATCACTGCTGACTTCTCGATCTCCACATTGTCCTGAGTGCCTAATACCAAGTCTGGTGGGTGACTGTATTGACCCCATCCTGCTCCTATAGCATCAAGGGAGATGCTACAACTATTGTGAGTACCACTCTTATCATTGGTATTGATTCACCATTGTCCCAGCTATACTAGGCCATATAGGCACGTGTGTTTATCTTATTGTTTAGATACAGATACTACATCTTTGCGGGAGGTTTGTCTTCTGGGTGACTGTAATAGATCCCAGATTGTCTCTACAGCACTGACTGAGGTGCTTTCACAAATGTGAGTTTACTCCTTATATGCATATCAATCTGCTTTGGATCAAACAATATTGGACCATGTGGCGCATGTCTCCTCTTGTTATTGTATATATTTGCCATGAGTCAGGTCTTTGTATTTCCCTCTGCAGTCCAACAGTTTCAGCTTGGAAATTATGTGTATGGGAGTTTTTAGGCTTACCTGGGGTTCCAGTTAGTTGTAACTTGGAGTCTTTTTTTTTTTTTCAAAATTTTGCAGAATGTTACTTTTTATTGCAACATTTTTGGCGCAAACATTTTTGGTGCAAAGTCGCATCTGCCGCAACGCAAGTTACGTCTTTTCTTGCGACTTTCTTGTTGCAAGGTTTTTTTGGCGTGAAATCACGCCTGTTATGACGCGAGTTTCGTCATTTAATTTGTTTAGCACCAAACTTTTTTTTTTTTCCTCTGCATTTGCACAATTTTTGGCGCCTAAATTTGTTATATTAAGTCTCTCCCTCTTTTTGCTCTCTGCTCTCATTTGATTCATAGAGGGCTAGGATGCTTGCTTTTGATTTTACTTTTGTATTAACATTTTTATTACAGGCATTTTTTCCCATTCCTGAAGCTATTTTGATGAAATTGAATATTTAGTTTAAATGTTATTTTTTCTTTTTTTGTTACATTTTGCAAGATGTCTCAAACTGATCCTGCCTCTGATGTTGCTGTAGGAACCAAGCTGCCTGTACACAATTTCTACCAAAGCTAAGTGTGTATATTGTTTATTAGATGATCTTATTTCTTCAGCTCAAATATGTGGCACTTATGTTATATTATGTCATACTGATGTTTTTATAGTACAAATACATCTACTATTAAACCTTCACAGTCTAATGTACATGATATTCCTGTAGATATAAGGATTATATTGCTACAGCCATAGAGAAGGCTATGACTGATTTTCTGCCTTCAAATTATTATAAAAGATCTCTCCTAACTTCTCATAAATCTAATGAAGTTTAGATTGATCGACAGCATACAGAAGTATTTCTGCTGATGAGGATTTCTCTGTAGAAATATCAGAGACTGATATTGAAAAATCAACCTTTCTATTGAATATATTTGTTCTTTATTAAGGAAGTATTGTTTACTTTGGGTATTTAGGAATCTAGTCCTCTTGATAACAAGAATAGCAAATGTTTGAATTCTGGTTTTTAAAGCTTCTGAGGTTACTCTTGAACTTTTTCTTATTCCAGATGCTCTCACTCATATGTTTATTAAGGAATCTAAACTCAGTGCTTTTTTTACCTTCTAGGCTTTAAAAGCTATATCCTTTACCTGTGGCTAATTTAGAGTTTTTGGGTAAAAGTCCCTAAGGTGGGGCTATTTCTACTCTTGCCGAACGTAATTCTATCTTATTGAGAATATTTATTTCTTCTTTTAAGGATCCTTTAGATAGGAACTTTGTATCCTATCTTAGAGAAGCATATTTACATATTGGCTATATTCTTAAACCTGCCATTTCTATGGCTGATGTTGCTGCTGTTTCAATTTTTTGTTTGGACAGTTTAGTTATCAGATCTTAAATTGTCTAAGCATTGTTCTTTTCTCCAACATTGGTGTGTCCGGTCCACGGCGTCATCCTTACTTGTGGGATATTCTCTTCCCCAACAGGAAATGGCAAAGAGTCCCAGCAAAGCTGGCCATATAGTCCCTCCTGGGCTCCGCCCACCCCAGTCATTCTCTTTGCCGTTGCACAGGCAACATCTCCACGGAGATGGTTAAGAGTTTTTTGGTGTTTTAATGTAGTTTTTATTCTTCTATCAAGTGTTTGTTATTTTAAAATAGTGCTGGTATGTACTATTTACTCTGAAACAGAAAAGGATGAAGATTTCTGTTTGTAAGAGGAAGATGATTTTAGCAGACAGTAACTAAAATCGATTGCTGTTTCCACATAGGACTGTTGAGATGAAGTAACTTCAGTTGGGGGAAACAGTTAGCAGACTTTTCTGCTTAAGGTATGACTAGCCATATTTCTAACAAGACTGAGTAATGCTGGAAGGCTGTCATTTCCCCTCATGGGGACCGGTAAGCCATTTTCTTAGTCAAACATAAAAGAATAAAGGGCTTAAAAAGGGCTAAAAAACTGGTAGACATTTTTCTGGGCTAAATCGATTGCTTTATTGGGGCATATTATTCAGATTCTAGCTAACAATTGGCATTTATAATCTTGGGGAACGTTTAAAAAACGGCAGGCACTGTGTTGGACACCTTTTTTAGTCTGGGGGCCTTTCTAGTTATAGACTGAGCCTCATTTTCGCGCCATTACTGCGCAGTTGTTTTTGGAGAGCAGGGCATGCAGATGCATGTGTGAGGATCTAAGAATCACTAAAAAAGCTTCTAGAAGGCGTCATTTGGTATCGTATTCCCCTCTGGGCTTGGTTGGGTCTCAGCAAAGACTATAGCTGGGACTGTATAGGGGTTAAATTTAAAAACGGCTCCGGTTCCGTTATTTTAAGGGTTAAAGCTCTGAAATTTGGTGTGCAATACTTTTAATGCTTTAAGACACTGTGGTGAAATTTTGGTAATTTTTGAACAATTCCTTCATACTTTTTCACATATTCAGTAATAAAGTGTTTTCAGTTTGAAATTTAAAGAGACAGTAACGGTTTTATTTTAAAACGTTTTTTGTGCTTTGTTGACAAGTTTAAGCCTGTTTAACATGTCTGTACCTTCAGATAAGCTATGTTCTATATGTATGAAAGCCAATGTGTCTCCCCATTTAAATTTATGTGATAATTGTGCCATAGCGTCCAAACAAAGTAAGGACAGTAATGCCACAGATAATGATATTGCCCAAGATGATTCCTCAAATGAGGGGAGTAAACATGATACTACATCATCCCCTACTGTGTCTACACCAGTTTTGCCCATACAGGAGGCCCCTAGTACATCTAGTGCGCCAATACTTATTACCATGCAACAATTAACGGCTGTAATGGATAACTCCATAGCAAATCTTTTATCCAAAATGCCTACTTATCAGAGAAAGCGCGATTGCTCTGTTTTAAACACTGAAGAGCAAGAGGGCGCTGATGATAATTGTTCTCACATACCCTCACACCAATCTGAAGGGGCCATGAGGGAGGTTTTGTCTGATGGAGAAATCTCAGATTCAGGAAAAATTTCTAATCAAGCTGAACCTGATGTTGTGACATTTAAATTTAAATTAGAACATCTCTGCGCACTGCTTAAGGAGGTGTTATCTACTCTGGATGATTGTGACAATTTGGTCATTCCAGAGAAATTATGTAAGATGGACAAGTTCCTAGAGGTTCCGGTGCCCCCCGACGCTTTTCCTATACCCAAGCGGGTGGCGGACATAGTAAATAAAGAGTGGGAAAAGCCCGGCATACCTTTTGTTCCCCCCCCTATATTTAAGAAATTATTTCCTATAGTCGATCCCAGAAAGGACTTATGGCAGACAGTCCCCAAGGTCGAGGGGGCAGTTTCTACTCTAAACAAACGCACTACTATTCCTATTGAAGATAGTTGTGCTTTTAAAGATCCTATGGATAAAAAATTAGAAGGTTTGCTTAAAAAGATTTTTATACAGCAAGGTTACCTTCTACAACCAATTTCTTGCATTGTTCCTGTCACTACGGCAGCGTGTTTCTGGTTCGAGGAACTAGAAAAGTCGCTCAGTAGAGAAACTCCATATGAGGAGGTTATGGACAGAGTTCACGCACTTAAATTGGCTAACTCTTTTGTTTTAGATGCCGCTTTGCAATTAGCTAGATTAGCGGCGAAAAATTCAGGGTTTGCTATCGTGGCGCGCAGAGCGCTTTGGCTAAAGTCTTGGTCAGCGGATGTGTCTTCCAAGACAAAATTGCTTAACATCCCTTTCAAAAGTAAAACATTATTTGGACCAGAATTTAACGAGATTATTTCAGACATCACTGGGGGGAAAGGGCCACGCCCTCCCACAGGATAGGTCTTTTAAGGCTAAAAATAAGCCTAATTTTCGTCCCTTTCGCAGAAACGGACCAGCCTCTAATTCTGCATCCTCTAAGCAAGAGGGTAATGCCTCACAACCCAAACCAGCCTGGAAACCAATGCAAGGCTGGAACAAGGGTAAGCAGGCCAAGAAGCCTACCACTGCTACCAAAACAGCATGAAGGGATAGCCCCCGATCCGGGACCGGATCTAGTGGGGGGCAGACTCTCTCTCTTTGCTCAGGCTTGGGCAAGAGATGTTCAGGATCCTTGGGCGCTAGAAATAGTTTCTCAAGGTTATCTCCTGGAATTCAAGGAACTACCCCCAAGGGGAAGGTTCCACAGGTCTCACTTATCCTCAAACCAAATAAAGAGACAGGCATTCTTACATTGTGTAGAAGACCTGTTAAAGATGGGAGTGATACATCCAGTTCCAATAAGAGAACAAGAAATGGGATTTTATTCCAATCTGTTCGTAGTTCCCAAAAAAGAGGGAACATTCAGACCAATTTTGGATTTGAAGATCCTAAACAAATTTCTCAGGGTACCATCGTTCAAAATGGAAACTATTCGAACGATCCTACCCACCATCCAGGAAAGTCAATTTATGACTACCGTGGATTTAAAGGATGCGTACCTACATATTCCTATCCACAAGGAACATCATCAGTTCCTAAGGTTCGCTTTTCTGGACAAGCATTACCAGTTTGTGGCACTTCCATTCGGATTAGCCACTGCTCCAAGGATTTTCACAAAGGTACTAGGGTCCCTTCTAGCGGTTCTAAGACCAAGGGGCATTGCAGTAGTACCTTACTTGGACGACATCCTAATACAAGCGTCGTCCCTGTCAAAAGCAAAGGCTCATACGGACATCGTCCTAGCCTTTCTCAGATCTCACGGATGGAAGGTGAACAAAGAAAAAAGTTCTCTGTCCCCGTCAACAAGAGTTCCCTTCTTGGGAACAATAATAGATTCCTTCGAAATGAGGATTTTTCTGACAGAGGTCAGAAAATCAAAACTTCTAAGCTCTTGTCAAGTACTTCGTTCTGTTCCTCGTCCTTCCATAGCGCAGTGCATGGAGGTAATAGGATTGATGGTTGCAACAATGGACATAGTTCCTTTTGCACGAATTCATCTAAGACCATTACAACTGTGCATGCTCAAACAGTGGAATGGGGATTATACAGACTTGTCTCCGATGATTCAAGTAGATCAAAAGACCAGAGATTCACTTCGTTGGTGGCTGACCCTGCACAATCTGTCCCAGGGAATGAGCTTCCGCAGACCAGAGTGGGTCATTGTCACGACCGATGCCAGTCTAGTGGGCTGGGGCGCGGTCTGGGAATCCCTGAAAGCTCAGGGTCTATGGTCTCGGGAAGAGTCTCTTCTCCCGATAAACCATTCTGGAACTGAGAGTGATATTCAATGCTCTCAGAGCTTGGCCTTAACTAGCAAAGGCCAAATTCATAAGGTTCCAATCAGACAACATGACGACCGTTGCATATATCAATCATCAGGGGGGAACAAGGAGTTCCCTGGCGATGAAAGAAGTGACCAAAATAATTCAATGGGCGGAGGATCACTCCTGCCACTTGTCTGCGATCCACATCCCAGGAGTGGAAAATTGGGAAGCGGATTTTCTGAGTCGTCAGACATTCCATCCGGGGGAGTGGGAACTCCATCCGGAAATCTTTGCCCAAATAACTCAATTATGGGGCATTCCAGACATGGATCTGATGGCGTCTCGTCAGAACTTCAAGGTTCCTTGCTACGGGTCCAGATCCAGGGATCCCAAGGCGACCCTAGTAGATGCACTAGTAGCACCTTGGACCTTCAACCTAGCTTATGTATTCCCACCGTTTCCTCTCATTCCCAGGCTGGTAGCCAGGATCAATCAGGAGAGGGCCTCGGTGATCTTGATAGCTCCTGCGTGGCCACGCAGGACTTGGTATGCAGACCTGGTGAATATGTCATCGGCTCCACCATGGAAGCTACCTTTGAGACAGGACCTTCTTGTTCAGGGTCCATTCGAACATCCGAATCTGGTTTCCCTCCAACTGACGGCTTGGAGATTAAACGCTTGATTTTATCAAAGCGTGGGTTTTCAGATTCTGTAATAGATACTCTGATTTAGGCTAGAAAGCCTGTAACTAGAAAAATTTACCATAAAATATGGAAAAAATATATCTGTTGGTGTGAATCCAGAGGATTCCCATGGAACAAGATAAAAATTCCTAAGATTCTATCCTTTCTACAAGAAGGTTTGGAGAAAGGATTATCTGCAAGTTCTCTAAAGGGACAGATCTCTGCTTTATCTGTCTTACTGCACAAAAGACTGGCAGCTGTGCCAGATGTTCAAGCATTTGTTCAGGCTCTGGTTAGGATCAAGCCTGTTTACAGACCTTTGACTCCTCCCTGGAGTTTAAATCTAGTTCTTTCAGTTCTTCAAGGGGTTCCGTTTGAACCTTTACATTCCATAGATATTAAGTTACTATCTTGGAAAGTTTTGTTTTTGGTTGCTATTTCTTCTGCTAGAAGAGTTTCAGAGTTATCTGCTCTGCAGTGTTCTCCGCCCTATCTGGTGTTCCATGCAGATAAGGTGGTTTTGCGTACTAAGCCTGGTTTTCTTCCGAAAGTTGTTTCTAACAAAAATATTAACCAGGAGATAGTTGTACCTTCTTTGTGTCCGAATCCAGTTTCAAAGAAGGAACGTTTGTTACACAATTTGGACGTTGTCCGTGCTCTAAAGTTCTATTTAGAGGCTACTAAAGATTTCAGACAAACATCTTCCTTGTTTGTTGTTTATTCTGGTAAAAGGAGAGGTCAAAAAGCGACTGCTACCTCTCTTTCCTTTTGGCTTAAAAGCATTATCCGATTGGCTTATGAGACTGCCGGACGGCAGCCTCCTGAAAGAATCACAGCTCACTCCACTAGGGCTGTGGCTTCCACATGGGCCTTCAAGAACGAGGCTTCTTTTGACCAGATATGTAAGGCAGCGACTTGGTCTTCACTGCACACTTTTGCCAAATTTTACAAATTTGATACTTTTGCTTCTTCGGAGGCTATTTTTGGGAGAAAGGTTTTGCAAGCTGTGGTGCCTTCCGTTTAGGTAACCTGATTTGCTCCCTCCCTTCATCCGTGTCCTAAAGCTTTGGTATTGGTTCCCACAAGTAAGGATGACGCCGTGGACCGGACACACCAATGTTGGAGAAAACAGAATTTATGCTTACCTGATAAATTACTTTCTCCAACGGTGTGTCCGGTCCACGGCCCGCCCTGGTTTTTTAATCAGGTCTGATGAATTATTTTCTCTAACTACAGTCACCACGGTACCATATGGTTTCTCCTATATATATTTTCTCCTGTCCGTCGGTCGAATGACTGGGGTGGGCCGAGCCTAGGAGGGACTACATGGCCAGCTTTGCTGGGACTCTTTGCCATTTCCTGTTGGGGAAGAGAATATCCCACAAGTAAGGATGACGCTGTGGACCGGACACACCGTTGGAGAAAGTAATTTATCAGGTAAGCATAAATTCTGTTTTACTTCAACATGCTAATCATTTCATTTGTGATGCTATATTTTGTCATTTTTATTGATATTAAATCTTTGTTTTTAGCCATTCTTACTAGTAGAGTTTTATGGCTTAAATCTCTGATATGGTGTCTAAATTTAGATTCTTATCTTTTCAGAATAGTAATTTTTTTTGTTTTCTATTGGATTTTATTATCTCCACTGTTACTGGGGGGAAAGGGAGTTTTTTTTTCTGCCCCAAGATAAGAGATCTAAGGGTAATTTCTCCTGTTAAGTGTAGTCAGTCCACGGGTCATCCATTACTTATGGGATTATATCTCCTCCCTAACAGGAAGTGCAAGAGGATCACCCAGGCAGAGCTGCTATATAGCTCCTCCCCTCTACGTCATACCCAGTCATTCTCTTGCACCTAACTAATAGATAGGACGTGTGAGAGGACTGTGGTTGTTAAACTTAGTTTTTATTTCTTCAATCAAAAGTTTGTTATTTTAAACAGCACCGGAGTGTGTTGTTTTTTCTCAGGCAGCATTAGAAGAAGAATCTACCTGAGTTTGTGTATGATCTTAGCGGTCGTAACTAAGATCCATTTGCTGTTCTCGGCCATTCTGAGGAGTGAGGTAACTTCAGAACAGGGGACAGCGGGCAGGGTTCACCTGCAAGGAGGTATGTTGCAGTATATTATTTTCTAAGGAATGGAATTGACTGAGAAAATACTGCTAATACCGATGTAATGTAAGTGCAGCCTTCAATGCAGTAGTAGCAACTGGTATCAGGCTGATATGTATGTATGTTTACACTGAGGTATTTCTAGGGAATGGAACTTCACTAAGAAAATACTGTATACATTTAACCTATATTTGAGCCTCCACTGCAGTGAAAGCGACTAGCAGCAGGCTTATTAATAACATTTCATAATTTTATTTTTAAACGTTTACTGGCATGTTAATCGTTTTTCTCTGAGGTACTTGGTGATAAAACTTTATGGGCATTATTTTCCACATGGCTGTCGTTTGTTTATGAATAAATTCAGTTTACTGAGCTTCCCCACTGTTGTATTATGAGTGGGAAGGGCCTATTTTGGCGCTTTATTGCGCAGTAAAAATTTCAGTCATAGTCTTCCTATTTCTTCCTCCATGATCCAGGACGTCTCTACAGAGCCCAGGGGTCTCCAAAACTAGTTTTGAGGGAGGTAATCACTCACAGCAGACCTGTGAGACTGTGTTTTGACTGTGATAAAAACGTTTATATTAAATTGTTATCCGTTTTTGGGTACTAAGGGGTTAATCATCCATTTGCTGGTGGGTGCAATCCTTTGCTAACTTAATGCATTTACTGTGAAAATTTGGTTGCTATAACTAATTTGGTTCATTGTTATTTCAACTGTGACAGTTTTTTGTACTTCTTAAAGGCACAGTAACATTTTTTTATATTGCTTGTAAATTTATTTGAAAAGTATTTTCCAAGCTTGCTAGTCTCATTGCTAGTTTGTTTAAACATGTCTGACACAGATGAATCTCTTTGTGCAATATGTTTAAAGGCCAATGTGGAGCCCAATAGAAATTTGTGTACTAATTGCATTGATGCTACTTTAAATAAAAGCCAATCTGTACATGTAAAGAAAATTTCACCAGACAACGAGGGGGAAGTTATGCCGACTAACTCTCCTCACGTGTCAGTACCTTCGCCTCCCGCTCAGGAGGTGCGTGATATTGTGGCGCCAAGTACATCAGGGCGACCCATACAAATCACTTTGCAAGACATGGCTAATGTTATGACTGAAGTACTATCTAAATTGCCAGAATTTAGGGGTAAACGCGATCACTCTGGGGTGAGAACAGAGTGCGCTGATAATAATAGAGCCATGTCTGATACTGCGTCACAATTTGCAGAACATGAGGACGGAGAGCTTCATTCTGTGGGTGACGGATCTGATCCAAGTAAACTGGACTCAGACATTTCAAATTTTAAATTTAAGCTTGAGAACCTCCGTGTATTACTAGGGGAGGTATTAGCGGCTCTGAATGATTGTAACACGGTTGCAATTCCAGAGAAAATATGTAGGCTGGATAAATATTTTGCAGTACCGACGTGTACTGACGTTTTTCCTATACCAAAAAGGCTTACAGAAATTGTTAACAAGGAGTGGGATAGACCCGGTGTGCCTTTTTCACCCCCTCCTATATTTAGAAAAATGTTTCCAATAGACGCCACCACACGGGACTTATGGCAGACGGTCCCTAAGGTGGAGGGAGCAGTTTCTACTCTGGCTAAGCGCACCACTATCCCGGTGGAGGATAGCTGTGCTTTTTCAGATCCAATGGATAAAAAGTTAGAGGGTTACCTTAAGAAAATGTTTGTTCAACAAGGTTTTATATTACAACCCCTTGCATGCATTGCGCCTGTCACGGCTGCGGCGGCATTCTGGTTTGAGTCTCTGGAAGACACCATTAGCTCAGCTCCATTGGATGAGATTATAGACAAGCTTAAAGTCCTTAAGCTAGCTAATTCATTTATTTCTGATGCCGTAGTACACTTAACTAAGCTTACGGCTAAGAACTCCGGATTCGCTATTCAAGCGCGCAGAGCGCTGTGGCTTAAATCCTGGTCAGCCGATGTGACTTCTAAATCTAAATTGCTTAACATACCTTTCAAAGGGCAGACATTATTCGGGCCCGGTTTGAAAGAAATTATCGCTGACATTACTGGAGGTAAGGGCCATGCCCTGCCTCAAGACAGAGCCAAACCAAGGGCTAAACAGTCTAATTTTCGTGCCTTTCGTAACTTCAAGGCAGGAGCAGCATCAACTTCCTCCGCTCCAAAACAGGAAGGAACTGTTGCTCGCTACAGACAGGGCTGGAAACCTAACCAGTCCTGGAACAAGGGCAAGCAGGCCAGAAAGCCTGCTGCTGCCCCTAAGACAGCATGAAGTGAGGGCCCCCGATCCGGAAACGGATCTAGTGGGGGGCAGACTTTCTCTCTTCGCCCAGGCTTGGGCAAGAGATGTCCGGGATCCCTGGGCGTTAGAGATCATATCTCAGGGATATCTTCTGGACTTCAAAGCTTCTCCTCCAAAAGGGAGATTTCATCTTTCAAGGTTGTCAGCAAACCAGATAAAGAAAGAGGCGTTTCTACGCTGTGTACAAGACCTTTTACTAATGGGAGTGATCCACCCAGTTCCGCGGTCGGAACACGGCCAAGGGTTTTACTCAAATCTGTTTGTGGTTCCCAAAAAAGAGGGAACCTTCAGACCAATCTTGGACTTAAAGATCCTAAACAAATTCCTAAGAGTTCCATCGTTCAAAATGGAAACTATTCGGACAATCTTACCTATGATCCAAAAGTGTCAGTACATGACCACAGTGGATTTAAAGGATGCCTACCTTCACATACCGATTCACAAGGATCATTATCGGTACCTAAGGTTTGCCTTCCTAAACAGGCATTACCAGTTTGTAGCTCTTCCCTTCGGGTTAGCTACGGCTCCAAGAATCTTTACAAAGGTTCTGGGCTCTCTTCTGGCGGTACTAAGACCGCGAGGAATATCGGTAGCTCCGTACCTAGACGACATTCTGATACAAGCGTCAAGTTTCCAAACTGCCAAGTCTCATACAGAGTTAGTTCTGGCATTTCTAAGGTGGAAGGTGAACGTAGAAAAGAGTTCTCTATTGCCACTCACAAGAGTTCCCTTCTTGGGGACTCTTATAGATTCTGTAGAAATGAAAATTTACCTGACAGAGGACAGGTTAACAAAACTTCTAAATGCTTGCCGTGTCCTTCATTCCATTCAACACCCGTCAGTGGCTCAATGCATGGAGGTAATCGGCTTAATGGTAGCGGCAATGGACATATTACCTTTTGCACGCCTGCATCTCAGACCACTGCAATTGTGCATGCTAAGTCAGTGGAATGGGGATTACTCAGATTTGTCCCCTATGCTGAATCTGGATCAAGAGACCAGAGATTCTCTTCTATGGTGGCTTTCTCGGCCACATCTGTCCAGGGGGATGCCCTTCAGCAGGCCAGATTGGACAATTGTAACAACAGACGCCAGCCTGCTAGGTTGGGGCGCTGTCTGGAATTCCCTGAAGGCTCAGGGATCATGGACTCAGGAGGAGAGACTCCTTCCAATAAACATTCTGGAATTAAGAGCAGTTTTCAATGCTCTTCTGGCTTGGCCTCAGTTAGCAACTCTGAGGTTCATCAGGTTTCAGTCGGACAACATCACGACTGTGGCTTACATCAACCATCAGGGAGGGACAAGGAGTTCCCTAGCGATGATGGAAGTCTCAAAGATAATTCGCTGGGCAGAGTCTCACTCTTGCCACCTGTCAGCGATCCACATCCCAGACGTGGAGAACTGGGAGGCGGATTTCCTAAGTCGCCAGACTTTTCATCCGGGGGAGTGGGAACTTCATCCGGAGGTGTTTGCCCAACTGCTTCGGCGTTGGGGCAAACCAGATCTGGATCTCATGGCGTCTCGCCAGAACGCCAAGCTTCCTTGTTACGGATCCAGGTCCAGGGACCCGGGAGCGGTACTGATAGATGCTCTGACAGCACCTTGGGTCTTCAACATGGCTTATGTGTTTCCACCTTTCCCGATGCTTCCTCGATTGATTGCCAGGATCAAACAGGAGAGAGCATCGGTGATTCTAATAGCGCCTGCGTGGCCACGCAGGACCTGGTATGCAGATCTAGTGGACATGTCGTCCTGTCCACCATGGTCTCTGCCTCTGAGACAGGACCTTCTGATTCAGGGTCCTTTCAAACATCCAAATCTAATTTCTCTGAGGCTGACTGCATGGAGATTGAACGCTTGATTCTATCAAAGCGTGGATTCTCGGAGTCAGTGATTGATACCTTAATACAGGCTAGGAAACCTGTTACCAGGAAAATTTACCATAAAATATGGCGTAAATACTTACATTGGTGCGAATCCAAGAGTTACTCATGGAGTAAGGTTAGGATTCCTAGGATATTGTCTTTTCTACAAGAAGGTTTAGAAAAGGGTTTATCTGCTAGTTCGTTAAAGGGACAGATCTCAGCTCTGTCTATCCTTTTACACAAACGTCTGTCAGAAGTTCCAGACGTTCAGGCTTTTTGTCAGGCTTTGGCCAGAATTAAGCCTGTGTTTAAAACTGTTGCTCCGCCGTGGAGCTTAAACTTAGTTCTTAACGTTTTGCAGGGTGTTCCGTTTGAACCCCTTCATTCCATTGATATCAAGCTGTTATCTTGGAAAGTTCTGTTTTTAATGGCTATTTCCTCGGCTCGAAGAGTCTGAGTTATCGGCCTTACATTGTGATTCTCCTTATCTGATTTTTCATTCAGACAAGGTAGTTCTGCGTACTAAACCTGGGTTCTTACCTAAGGTAGTCACTAACAGGAATATCAATCAAGAGATTGTTGTTCCATCATTGTGCCCTAACCCTTCTTCAAAGAAGGAACGACTTCTGCACAATCTGGACGTCGTCCGTGCCCTGAAATTTTATTTGCAGGCAACTAAAGATTTTTGCCAAACTTCTTCCCTGTTTGTCGTTTATTCTGGACAGAGGAGAGGTCAAAAAGCTTCGGCTACCTCTCTCTCTTTTTGGCTTCGTAGCATAATACGTTTAGCCTATGAGACTGCTGGAC
>NC_069500.1:426951667-426976667 GCF_027579735.1 Bombina bombina | reverse complement strand
GACCGAGACATAGAGAGTTGATTTTATAATTCAATTTATGAAATTCCTACATTGCATTGCAATTTTTCTTAAAGGGACAGTCTAGGCCAAAATAAACTTTAATGATTCAGATAGAGCATGTAATTTTAAACAATTTTCCAATTTACTTTTATCACCAATTTTGCATTGTTCTCTTGATATTCTTAGTTGAAAGCTTAACCTAGGAGGTTCATATGCTAATTTCTTAGACCTTGAAGGCCACCTCTTTTCAGAATGCATTTTAACAGTTTTTCACCACTAGAGGGTGTTAGTTCATGTATTTCATATAGATAACACAGTGCTCGTGCACGTGAAGTTATCTGGGAGCAGGCACTGATTGGCTAAACTGCAAGTCTGTCAAAAAAACTGAAATAAAGGGGCAGTTTGCAGAGGCTTAGATACAAGATAATCACAGAGGTTAAAAGTATATTAATATAACTGTGTTGGTTATGCAAAACTGGGGAATGGGTAATAAAGGGATTATCAATCTTTTAAAACAATAAAAATTCTGGTGTAGACTGTCCCTTTAATAGCAAAGTTCATGCAATATAAGTATTCTTTATTTATAGCCATCATAAAACAATAAAAATTGCCAGTGTCAGTTGTATATATCTGGCCTATGCTTGAAAAAGGACATTAAAAGGGACAGTCTAGTCCAAAATAAACTTTTATGATTCAGATAGAGAATGTCATTTTAAACAATTTTCCAATTTACTTTTATCACCAATTTTGCTTTGTTCTCTTGGTATTCTTAGTTGAAAGCTACAGCTAGGAGGTTCATATGCATATTTCTAAGCCCTTGAAGGCCACCTCTTCTCTCAGGGCATTTTGACAGTTTGTCACCACTAGAGGGTTTTCGTTCATGTGTTTCATATAGATAACACTGTGCGCACGCACGTGGAGTACCAGTGAGCCAGTTCTGATTGGCTAAAATGGTTGTCTGTCAAAAGAACTGAAATAAGGGGGCAGTTTGCAAAGACTTAGATACAAGGTAATCACAGAGGTAAAAAGTGTATTTATATAACTGTTGGTTATGCAAAACTAGGAAATGGGTAATAAAGGGATAATCTATCTTTTTAAACAATAACAATTCTGGTGTAGACAGTCTCTTTAAACACTTTTATATTGTAATATAAAAGGTTTCATTACACGTAGTAGGAAAAAACAAAATCTTTGCAATATACTTTTATTATTTTACACCTTTTTCATGTAATTTAACTGAAAATTGTTTGTTTTCTAAATTCCACTGAGTTTCTATAAAGTAATGGGCACGGCGAAGTTTAAAAACTTAAGTTTTCTCTTTATGATTTTTCCTTCCTGACGACAACTAGCAACAGATATAAAACAGGCAACAAAAGAGACTGTAAACAAGGTTGTGTGGAAATCCTGTTAGATAATTACTGTAACAATCCTATATTCCACAGCTCCTTGTTTGCACAGTATCTTTAATTGCAAAAGCAAGAGAGAGCGAGAGTGTAAAGAGAGGAGAGAGAGAACAAGTGTTTCAGTAACACCAATTGCCAACAGGTATAAAATAAATCCAGCACATAGCCATGAAATCTCCATTGACAATCATTGGCAGTTTGACATTTCTGCCCTACTATGTCTGTCCCATTATTGTGAAGTGGAAGCATCTAGGAGCAACAACCCCACTGAACACCTTTGGGATAAACTAGAAAACTGATTGCGAGTGAGACCTTGTCATTCAACATCAGTACCAAATGGTCTTTTGGCTGAATGGATGCAAATTCCCACATACACGCTCCAAGCTGTTGTGAAAGCCTTCCCTGAAGAATAGTGGCTGTTATAACCGCAAAAGAACAGCTAACTCCATATTAATACCCGTAGTTTTGGCATCGGATGTCCAAGCTCATAGAGGATAGCCAGGTGTCCACATATTTATTTGATTTGAGGAATGCATTGCTTTTAATATTTTAACCATTTAACTGCTAAGCCATTTCCACCCATATCCTGAGCTGTTTTGCAGTTTTTAGACATTTAGGCACAACTGTAGACCATTTTCAAATAAGAAACCCAGACTTATTGTAAATCTCTATTTTTTTTATGGAGAGTCATAAATAGGGTCCTTTAGTTAGTGTTGATGTGCACATAGGGGCTCCAATGAGCCTCTATGCAAATAAATGGACATTTATACACACCAGGTGATCACTATTACCACAGTGATCACCTGGCTTTTAAAACTTATATAAAGGTTCTTTATTTTAAAGATGGGCTTTAAAACAAGGGGTTTCTTGGGGGAATTTAGGCCTTTTTTATGGGCTGTTATAAGGGCATATGGGTGTGAAGTGCATTAAAACTAGTGTATTATTATAATTAGCTTTAAAATGGTGGGTCTTGGTGGTTTCTAGGGATTAACGGAGCTGAGATCTGGTGTTTGAATACCATACCAAACCCCCCACCATCTAGCTCCCTTAAGCCCTGTGGTCCTTCCCGGTGCTTGCTGACCTCCCCATGTGCAGTGATGTAATTCGAACTTAAGAGGTTTAAATAAATGTAACAAGATATAAGAGAACAAATGGAGTCTCTATGGAAGTGCGCAAATGATCACAAACAGGTGTAAGGTGGCGGATTCAGCAACGGCAATCCAGGCAGCTCTCTTGGAAAGTTGTAGATGAAAGTCGGGAACCTGTGGAAGACAGATAGAAGAGGCGCCTCATGGGACAAGTATCGTCTTAGACAACATAGGAGAGCAGTAGCAGCGGACCCCCCCACAGAGTGTTACTCACAAGAGCGGCGGTACAACCGTGTACCCAGACAAACAGGACGGAACCAAAAGTCGCCCGTCAGACAAGCGCAAGCTCGATACGCTACAGCAGACGTCACTCGGCAGACAGCGTCAGAGTCGACCCAGCAGAGGAGCCAATGGGGTGGATGGAAACTCGGCACAGCAAACCTCCACAGAGGAGTCAGGAATAAGACCAAAATTGCACTAACGGCAACAATATTAGAAAACAGGCAGGTGTGATATACTCAAAGAAACATTTATTGAGTATGAACAGATAAAAACATGCGTCCAGCAACGCGTTTCTCAACATAGTCGTTTCATCAGGCTGATACTAATACATGGATATACCTGCTCTATTTATAACACACCTGTGCCAATCACAAAGAGTTCCAGCTGCTGACACACCTCTAAGTAAAAATAACTTAGTATGTTAATCAATAGGGAGGATGTTAATCAATAGGGAGGTGTCTAAGGAGCCGGAGCTGAGGATGGACTTAAAAAATAACATACTTGAAAAATGAATATACATTAAAACATTCTGGATCAACAGTAATTATTAAAATTTAATCTAATCATGCAGAAATCATTAGCATGCATATCAAACATAAAATAAAATAAAATTAAATATTCCTATAACGACCTAAAACCTAATAGATTAAAACATCGATTCGCACAAAATCGTGACTCGATGTATATATATCAGTACATCATAATATTCGAGTATCAGTGGAAAACTTGAATCAAACAAGTATTAAATAACCAGAAAGGTACTATTAAAAATCCGACATTGGCTGCTAGTATGCCAGGGAGGCTATATGACAGTGGCTATATATATATGTGGGGGGGGAAATAGGAGGAGGGACAGTGGAAGTGGGGGCGGGGGCAAGGGATGGGAGGGCGATCAGAAGGGAAGGTGTGATGAATCGGGATCAGACTAAAGATTCCAACATAGAGTCAGAGGGACATAAAGGGGCAATATGCAGGTCCATAGGATTTAGTTTCCTATATACATCTACTATTAATGTGACTAAACTCATCAATGGTGCTTAAGCGGACATTAGATACAGTCGCTAACTAGACTAGATAATAAGATGAAGATGGAGTGAGGTGACTGTGGACAACTCTAATAATAGGCCCTAGTTAATGGAAAGCTGCTATGTCAATACACAAATTTAGCCCATCTGGATGCATACATTTCAAAACGTGAATCCAATACGTTTCTCTTTGTCTTAATCTAAAGTACCTATTATAAATATAGGATTTAGGTATATGTTCTAAAGGGGTCACAGAGAAGCAATTGGTGTCACCATTGTGTATGATGTTAGTGTCTAGAGACGCTATGGTGCTTGTAATTCTTCCTCATATTACGTTTATGTTCAGACCACCTAGTGCTGAACCGCCTACAGGTTCGACCCACATATTGGATGCCACACAAGCAGGTGAGAAGATATACAACATAAGTTGATGCACAGGAAATATGTCCAATAATAGAATAAGATCTATTAGTGATAGTAGATCGAAAAGTTTTTTGTTTGGTGTCAATCGAATGACACATCTTACATCTGCTCACTCTACATCTAAAAGCACCAAAAATTGGTGCAGTAGGTTTAGATGTTATAGGAGCTGGTTGTCTCTTGTGTTTCACTATCTTGCTGGGAGCAAGCAAGGTTTTTAAAGTGGGAGCTCTCCTGTAGACAACTCTTGGTTTGGTACCTATCGACTTACCCAAAATGGGATCCTTAGTCAAAATGTCCCAATGTTTAACCAGCACATTTCTAATCAGTTCATGATTAGAGTTATATTGCGTAATAAAAAGAGGATTTTCATTAAAATTATTAGTTTCTTGTCCCAAATGTTTGTTTGAATTTGTAAAATACCCGTTCCTATCATCTAATCTAGCCCTTTTGTAACCTTTATCTATAATATTAAGTGGATAGTTCTTTTCCAGAAAACGTTCCTTCAAGACCTGACTTTGAGAATCATAGTCAGATAACGTGCTGCAATTGCGGGAATACGTTTGAACTGACCATATGGTATATTTTGTTTCCAAGCATGGAAATGACAACTTTTGAAGTCCAAATAACTATTGCAGTCAACCGTTTTGAAATAGGTTGTACTAGTCACCTTACCTTCATTAAAGCTTAAATTCAGGTCCAAATATACAATTGATTTATTATTTATTGAACTAGTGAAAGTCACGCCCCTGTCATTGGAATTCAAGTGTTCCACAAAAGATATGGCTGATTCCTCATTGCCCCTCCATATAAAAATCAAATCGTCAATATATCTGCCATAGAATACCAGGCTCGCCCCAAAATGAGAGTCATAGATATAGCGGTTTTCAAAATGACCCATAAACAAATTTGCGTAACTAGGGGCGAACCTGGTACCCATGGCAGTACCTTTAGTTTGAAGAAAAAATTCGTCCTGGAACACAAAATAGTTGTGCTCCAGGATGAAAGAAATGAGCTGTAGTAAAAACTCTTTCTGGTTGATAGATAGATAAAAATCTTGGTCCAGAAATTCAGACACTGCCTCCATACCCAAATTATGTGCAATATTTGAGTATAGAGCCTGAACATCACAGGTGATCCACACCAAGTCAGGTGTGATATTCAGTCCCTCTAATTTCTTAAGGAGGTCTGTGGAATCTTGAATATAAGATTCGAGACCCCGGACATATTTCTGCAGAAAGTGATCAACGTATGAGGATACGTTGTCAGTTAAACTGCCTATCCCCGCTATAATTGGTCGACCTGGTGGGCATGAGGGGTTTTTGTGTATCTTTGGCAAATGGTAATAAAATGCCAAATTTTGTCCGCTTAAGCACCATTGATGAGTTTAGTCACATTAATAGTAGATGTATATAGGAAACTAAATCATATGGACCTGCATATTGCCCCTTTATGTCCCTCTGACTCTATGTTGGAATCTTTAGTCTGATCCCGATACTCACACCTTCCCTTCTGATCGCCCCCCTATCCCCCTGCCCCGGCCCCTCCTTCCACTCTCCCCCCCCCCCATCCCGTCCCCCCTCCAATTCCCCCCCCCCTTATCCCCCTGCCCCCGCCCCCACTTCCACTCCCCCACACCCCCCCCCCTCCCGTCCCTCCTCCTATTTCCCCCCCCCCCCCACATATATATATAGCCACTGTCATATAGCCTCCCTGGCATACTAGCAGCCAATGTCGGATTTTTAATAGTACCTTTCTGGTTATTTAATACTTGTTTGATTCAAGTTTTCCACTGATACTCGATTATGATGATGTACTGATATATATACACATCGAGTCACGATTTTGTGCGATTCGATGTTTTAATCTATTAGGTTTTAGGTCGTTATAGGAATATTTAATTTTATTTTATGTTTGATATGCATGCTAATGATTTCTGCATGATTAGATTAAATTTGAATAATTACTGTTGATCCAGAATGTTTTAATGTATATTCATTTTTCAAGTATGTTATTTTTTAAGTCCATCCTCAGCTCCGGCTCCTTAGACACCTCCCTATTGATTAACATCCTATCACTAAGTTATTTTTACTTAGAGGTGTGTCAGCAGCTGGAACTCTTTGTGATTGGCACAGGTGTGTTATAAATAGAGCAGGTATATCCATGTATTAGTATCAGCCTGATGAAACGACTATGTTGAGAAACGCGTTGCTGGACGCATGTTTTTATCTGTTCATACTCAATAAATGTTTCTTTGAGTATATCACACCTGCCTGTTTTCTAATATTGTTGCCGTTAGTGCAATTTTGGTCTTGTTCCTGACTCCTCTGTGGAGGTTTGCTGTGCAGAGTTTCCATCCACCCCATTGGCTCCTCTGCTGGGTCGACTCTGACGCTGTCTGCCGAGTGACGTCTGCTGTAGCATATCGAGCTTGCGCTTGTCTGACGGGCGACTTTTGGTTCTGTCCTGTTTGTCTGGGTACACGGTTGTACCGCCGCTCTTGTGAGTAACACTCTGTGGGGGGGTCCGCTGCTACTGCTCTCCTATGTTGTCTAAGACGATACTTGTCCCATGAGGCGCCTCTTCTATCTGTCTTCCACAGGTTCCCGACTTAAATAAATGTAACTTATTTTTTTCCCCTATGATACAGAACCTTACAAAGTTTAGAGTTGCCGTAATAATCTTAGTACAAATGGTTTTAAAATTGTATCTTCTATATTAATCCTGAAGGAAATTATTTGGTTTTCATTTTCTACATCTAAATTACACTATTACTGCTGATGGTTTAGCAAGTCCAAAAGCAAGGTTTCCCATAGATAGGGGAGACAAACTAAGTTGTGAGGAACTATGGTTCTAGACACAAGTTTCTGATTAGAAGTGGAGATGTACTGAGTATCTAGAGTAATGGAGGTTGTACCAGCTCCACCAGTGACTAGATGGAAACTCACCTGGGGAACTTAAAAGGACCCAGCATGCTTGAATAGCACTATTGATTGCTTCACATATAAGAGAAAAGCTTTCTGCTTTCTTCACTTTGTTTTAACATTACCACCCTATGAGGCACATTCTTGTTTCATTTTTAGATCAGGTTTCCTGGTGAGATGATTAACACTACTAAGAGAGCTGACAGGCAAGTTCACTGACTAAACATTTGGACTACTATTTGGTATTAATATTGAACCACATGAATTTTGTGGACTGAATCGGATATATTTAACAGTCTGCTAAATATATTTATTAATAGTAGTATGTATTGTTTCTACAGTGCCCCTCAGCACAATCCGAAGAATGAAGAGTACATAAACTATCATTCTAAAAATATTAGTAGCAGTAAAATGTTACCAATAAAGGGACTTTAAACTCAAAAAAATGATATCACACACATGAAAGATCAGTCTGGGGGGGGGGGGGTGGCTACTGCAAAACCATTAGTGAAGCCTCTACAAGACTGAAATTATTCAGCACAGGAACAATGAATTTTCAGAAAATGAAAAAAAAAAAAAAAAAGAATGATTGTAATACATTTTGAAAGGCCCTATTGGAAGCCAAATGCAAGTACAGTGTACATTCAACTTAGCTAATATTCTTTTGAAAACTGTTTGCTAAATGTCTTCACCATCTCCAAAAATAGACTAGGTGGTTATTACCTAGAACTAAACAGACTATTTTAGACCTACTACACATGCTTCTGCTTTGGAAAACCATCTGCCTTCCCAACTGTCAATTTCTGTACTTTACTGTAAAATCATAAAAGGTTATAAAGTGTGTAAACAAAAGTGATTTAGAGATAACATGTTTAATAAGTAAATAAGAGTATGGGGAAAAGAGCAGGGTTTTTAAAAGGGCAACATTGTTTTCCCTTACAGCTATTAAAGTTATCATCTAAATATCTTTTAAAACGTTTATTTTATGTCCAGCTTTTTCATTGTGAAGTCTACTGTATACACTTGCAATTGTCTTTGGAAAAGGAGACTAAATAACGAAAGTATATTCCAAAGTCGTTTCACTACACCTATTTAAGCAATTTCTATTATAAGTGTGTACTGCGCCCCTTTAAAGGTCACAAATTGTACTTCACTTGACACTTCATAGCTATATTACTACTCTTTGTGCAGCACTGAAAACATCCATCTTATAAGTTGCCTTACACGTCTTGTTCTTTTACACACATTTACTATAAGCCTGTCCGTCAGCTGTGATGTAATGTCTACTTGTGCTTCCCTGGATAATTTCCTTCTACTACTCTTTATTCTAAACTTAAATTTTGTGCGATTACAAGGTCACATTTGATCAATTGCACTATTATAATGACACAGCTGCTGAGGCAGGCAAGCAAGCAGGATCTATACAGGTGGAGCAAGGATAAAGGTTACATGTTACAAAAGAATACAGCAAGTGCTACATAACTAAGGTAAAAAGCAGACTATAAACTGAGTTTGTACAAAGCCCAGTCTGTGTATTTTACTGAAAGTCATATTGCTTGTAAATTAAAACAAGACTACATTTAATGAGGGTTCCATGGAGTACACAAACGGAACATTTTAAAGAATAGAACAGGACTAATAAGAAATAAATATTACTCTTATTGTCAATAAAAAAAAAAAAGATCGCCTTCAAGGTTCTGAGTTTTGTTTTTTAAAAAAAAAGGACATAATATTCCTGACACTGGTCAGAGGTGAGGGTGTCACACACAACATGTGAGATTGCAGCAAACCACAGACCTTATCTTAGCTCAGGCACCCACAAGAAATCAATACCTGTGGGATCTGCTGTCCTCCCAAAGGGACGGAGCTCGGAGGCGTGGCAGACGTGGTGGTGGTGGGCGGAAACCGTGGTCTTACTGTCATCCCACCTCTGGCCATAGCTGCGGTGATCATCTTTGAGGACAGAGGGACAACAGACAAACGTAAAACAAGAAATGCAGTGCGAAGGATAGGAAAGAGGTGTGCACATGCAGGTCCAGAGGCCCCAGAAGCACGCTGCATTCTAGTCAGAGTACTGAGCAGCATCCCAAGCAAGAGAAACCTGCACTAAAAGCTAGAAAACCACAGCAAAAAGCACCAGCAATACAACCACCACTCAGTTGGCATCCCTGTTGAATCTTAGTAGGTACATAAATGTTTATCTTATCAATATATATCCCACAAAGCTAGCAACATAGTAGAACCTAAGTAAGAGAGAGTAATTTCTAGTTGAGTTTTGTATTATGTCCCATCAGCCCCAGCTGAGTGCTTGGTACTCCTTTCAGGATATGTGTAGCACACTGCAAGATCTCTCACCAGTGAAGAATGCATTATTATATACAAGAAAAGTGACCTACAGCTATACTATGTCAAATCTACATGCACCTTACAACATAAGAATCTTCTACAATTTTGTTAGAACGTTAGATGTCTAGAATATTTGTTAGCAACCACTATTCAGATAATGTCAATTCCATATTGTAATAAACCTTCAAGGTCCAGATGCCTCAGCACTTCCAGTAATGGCCATTTGTAGGGGGACAAGCAGAAAATGTACTTTTCCTTAGTAAAAGCCAAAACGACAGGTTACGCTTTATTCTCAAATGAGAGCAGCACACTTGCAACAACATACTGAATATACATAGCTTTAGGAAATGATTTTTGAGCCGCTTTGATACTTTCAAGTTAAGCATACTTTAAAGTATGTTGGAGGAGGAAGGTGGGAGCTGACACACCTACTTTAGGAACCACACGGTAAAGAGACGACGATATTGAGATTAAAACCGAAGACCAAAAGAGAAAACCTAAATAAAGCTCAATTATGTTTTAGACCTGTCGTACCTCAGAAAGCATTTAATGTACTGTAAATATAGAACAAGTTTGCAAGAGCACACATGCAGTGAACACAACAAAAGAATTAATCAACACAAGCAGAGAGCAGGTATGGCCAAGGCTTTTAGGCAGAGGCTATAATGGGAGTTGTTATAGCAGAGAAGCACAAGACACAAACTCCTAATTCAAACTTTTATCCGTTTAGTAGAGCCCAATACACAAAATGTGGGGGCTTGTTTGAATAGTCAAATCTGCCTGGGTTTTGTAGACTGCATCTATTTAATAACTTCTACCTAGAATTCTGATCCTCAAGGTGAAGCAATTAAGTTGGCAAAAAGATCTGTTAAATATAAAGTAAATGAACTGTAATATGCAGGTTACTGTGGCTAAACTGATTGCTGCCTCCATAAGCAAAAAATATGAAGAATATTTTGCTTATCTTTAAATACTAACGAAGACATTTTTAACATTTGAAGAGAAGTTGTCAGGACCTTCTGTTACCAATCAACTTTTTATAGTATATAGCACAGTAGGTCAATCAACACAGCAGAGTGCTCATTACCAACCAGCAGCCTTATAATCTCACCACATGGGAACCATAGTTAAAGCAGCAGTGCAAGTTAAAATAAACTCTCAAACTGAACTGCACAAGAAATTTTACTAAAGGATTTTAAACAGCTTGGTTTCTAAGGTGCACAATTAACAGAGTATGGTTAACTGTATCTAATTGCAAATATTTACAAGCATTTTGTGGGGGGTTTTACTTCAGACAGTGAACAATAATTTCTAGTAAAAAACAATTCTGCACTGCTGCTTTAAAATGTTTCCATTACAGTTAGAAACCCAATTCCATGCAGAGGAAGAAGCCCTCAGTTTTCCGTAACACTTACCTGCCCACTTGTGGCTGCCATGTGGGCCTGAGCTGCCTGCTGTTGTGCCTGCTGCTGTGCCTGCTGTTGAGCTTGCTGCTGAGCCTGCTGCTGAGCCTGCTGTTGTGCCTGCTGCTGAGCTTGCTGCTGAGCCTGCTGCTGAGCTTGCTGCTGAGCCTGCTGCTGAGCTTGCTGTTGAGCCTGCTGCTGTGCCTGCTGCTGAGCTTGCTGCTGAGCCTGTTGTGCTCTCACCTTTGATCAAAAAAAGAGATTTCTTACTTTTATTAAGTGCATGTAAAAAAACAAACCTAATATTTCTCATTTTAACATTTCCACCAACCAATTAAAAGAAATGTAGTGCATCTAGGTTAACTCATCACATGCCAGTTCTTTTTGTTCATGTCAGGCAAATACCTGAAGCATTTTCAGTTGCTGCTGTTGTGTGAGGGTTACAGACATAACTTGTGGGGGCATCTGCCCTGGCAGACCCTGTCCTGATGATACCATAGTTTGTTGTTGCTGTTGTGAAGGAAGTAACTGCTGTTGACTTTGTGCCAACTGTTGCTGTTGCATTTGAAGCTGCAACACTTGCTGTGGTTGCTGCTGCATTTGTTGCTGTTGTTGCATTGGCTGCTGTTGCTGCATAACTTGAGTTTGCTGTTGTTGCTGCTGCTGCTGCTGTTGCTGCTGTTGCAGTTGATGAATTTGCACAATTCTCTGAAGTTGCTGCTGTTGTAATTGCTGCAGGAAGAAAAAAAATGAATTGAGGCATAGCATCCAATTGCAAACCTATAACCTAAATTGTTAGTCTTTTTTGTTGATGTAATGCATTCTGCAACATTATATACATGGAAATTGGCTTAACAGAGTATTGGCTAGTATTAGACAGAGTAAAGGTTCAATTTCCAGTAGCAGTGCATTTTTTTTTTCTTCACAAAATGTTGTTGATTTAAGGTGGTAAAGGCAAACAATGTGGGTGAGTTCAAGAATGCCTGGGATAAGCACAAAGATATCCTACAGACTAATTAAGCTCATACTTTCTAGGAAATATGGGCAAACTATTTGGGCCTTTGGTTCTTATCTAACATCATAATCATGTATAGCCCCCACCCCTGGGGGAATTCAGTGTTATAACTGACACCTTTGATCTCTGACAATCTCTTACTTGCTGCTGGGTCTGTTGCTGCTGCATCTGCAGTTTCAGTATATGCTGCTGCTGTGCAGCTGCATGGAGCTGTTGCTGGTTCTGCTGCTGCTGCTGTTGCTGCTGTGCCTGCTGCTGCTGCTGCTGTTGAGCTGCTGCTGCCGCCTGAAACTGCTGCTGTTGCTGTTGCATTGCAGTTTGTTGGGCCACCTGAAACTGCTGTTGTTGGTGCTGCAAAGCAGCTTGTTGATGCTGAAACTGCTGCTGCTGCTGTTGCTGTGCCATTTGCTGCAGCTGCAGAGGAGCTAAAGAGCAAAAGGCAGAGTACATATTTACACATTAATAGAAAATACAGAGGACTGGGATACAGCATACAATTGTCAAGTAAAACATCTACCCTATAAAAATAATAATAATAATAATGTGTCCCCTAATAGTTGATCCCAAGTTACATCTTTAAACCAACAGCCTCTACAACATCTCTCAGTACAATAACCTTTGATAAATATGAAGTCCACCTCAAGTAGTTTTCAGTTTTGGTTGGAAATGGATTAATAGGTATACTTATGACATTTATGACTCTCCACACTGACCCATAAATGAACATAACTTGTGCTATTCCAATCAATGGATTAAATTGTGCATTTATAATATATGCTCGAAAATAATACAGCATGATGTATGGAGATCACCAAAATATATAAACAATTGTTGCTTAAATGAAATTAAATATGATTCACAAAAACAATTAATGATACCACAAACAACACACACACACACAAACAAACACACAGTCACCACTGAATAAAAGGATGGCAAACACCTTGTAATTAACATCCTTTTTACTACAGTTATTTTGCACTATCCAAACTGCACCCACCATTTGCCTTATTTGGAGAAGCCAATCTGGGCTTTAGCCCAGCGACAACAACAAGGCTAGTCACAGCCATAAAATTAGTATAAAGTAAATTGTTTTGCATTTATTATTTGCTAAAGCCAATTAGGGACATTTATACAGCAGGGTTAGCCTTGATAAGTCAGAAATAGAAATAGCTCTATTTCAGAGCTAAATTACATTAAAATGGGGACAAAATAAATACAGAAAATATATTGCAAAGTTGTTTCATTATGCATAATTAAACATTTTATATATAAATCTTAAAAGGTGTTTACTGTCCCTTTAATTCCTTGTGCTCCCCTTTATTTAAAAATTGGACAGCTAAAACAGTCAATCAGTGGCAATCTGTACAATAGGTTCTAGACAACAGTAAGTACTTACTAGGTTGGTTTCCTGCAGACACACCAGTTATTCCATGTGGTGCCATTCCTGATGACCCAGGCTGAGGCTGCCCAGGCATATTCATCTGCTGGGGCATCTGAGGCATCCCACCCATGCCACCCATCTGGGGTCCAGGAGGGCGAACACCCATGACCATTCCTTGCGATCCACCAGGTGGTGGCCCGGTCAGGGTTTGCAGGGCATTCATAGGATCTGATATGAAGAAAGAAAAAAAAAAAAGTCAGACTTTGGATTCACAAAGGAAAAACACAAAACAAAAACAAGAAATGTGAAAGAAATTTAAATTACCACTTGCATTTGCCTGGGACTTCTTGTTATCTGGAAACAAAATACAAGAGAGTAACATTACAAAACTCTGGAGCTAAAAAGGTGTGTATCATGGCTGGACTAATTGTATTTTCAAATTAAGAACCAGTGAACAAATCTCTCATAAACACATCACACATCACTATTAGACCCAGTTATTATTCAGAACGCACACAAAGGAATGATTAAAGGGACACTAAACCCAGATTTTTTATTTCATGATTCCGAAAGAGAATACAATTTTAAACAACATTCAAATTTATTTCTATTATCTAATTTGCTTTATTCTTTAGATATCTTTTGTTGAAGAAATAGCAATACACATGGGTGGGCCACTCACATGAGGACTTTATGTGCAGCGACCAATCAACAGCTACTAAGCCTATCTAGATATGCTTTTCAGCAAAGCATATCACGAGAATAAAGCAAATTAGATAATAGAAGTAAATTAGAAAGTTGTTTAAAATTGCATGCTCTTTCTTAATCATTAAAGAAAACATGTGGGTTTCATGTCCCTTTAATTCCTTGAAGTGCCCCTCCTACCTTGGAATTCAGTGGGTCACTGAACACTATCTGAACACTGTGCTCAGGAAGCTGAAGAGGAGGTAGGAAAACAGAGTGCGGAGACTTCAAGTGAAGCAGTCATGATACCATCAACTATTCCATAATCTCTCATGTGCCATCAAATTGGGTTCTTTTTCTGGGTATTATCTCGGACAAAATCTATGTATTCCTTCAAGAACCAAAATCATGTAAACGGAGATGGATCTCAAACAAAGGTATCATCATTGTGCAAGAGACTGTATGGTGATGCTGGGCTTCATGGCATCCCCTCTGACTGTACTTGCATTTGCTCGGTTTATTTTACAAGGACTGTAAAATAATTCAATAATGCCTGGGACATGCATAAGGCTATCCTAAGAAAACAGTAAAATGTAATATGGGTAGAATTGATGGGCTTTTTGGTTCTTATCTACTGTCAGGTTCTATATTTCACGAGACCATGAGCTCCTTTTCCTAGCAAAACCACTATTTACTAACCATGTCTAAAAGAATAAATCTCAGTGTTCCTTATACTGCAGATAAATGAATATTCTATGGGAAATAGTTATCTGCAGCTAAATTTAAGTCATTGTCACAAATGCCAGTCTTCCAGGTTCAAGGCACGCTGGAGGTAACCAGGAATCCTCCCTGTACATAAATAAGTTAGCACTCATGGCTGGCAAAATTTAGGAATATAGCTCTTGAAAACTCTCAAATATGTTTAAGGGACAGCCTAGTCAAAATTAAAGTGATGATAAATCCTAGCGTTTTTGAAACGCTAGGATTTACCAGTGGAACAAATAAAGGGGACTTTTAGTCATGAAGTATAAAATGCTTAATGCTGAAAGTTCTTTTATTTGTCTGCAGCATTCATTGCGCTGAGCGCCTCAGGCCCCCCATTGCAGAATGACATTTTATCACTGAGGTGATTTTAGACAATAGAGTGCTAGCTATCCAGTATAATGCCAGCATGGCTATTGGCTAAGAGGTGGAAATGTCTGAAAAATAGCGTTCTGCTGTGGGCTGCCTGGGGAGCTCAGCGCGGCGAACGCTTCAGACAAATAAAGGAACATTCAGCATGAAATATTTTATACGTCATGACTGAAAGTCCCCTTTATTTGTTCCACTGGTAAATCATAGCGTGTCACAAACACTAGAATTTACTATCACTTCAAACTTGCATGATTCAGGTAGGGTATGCAATTTCAAAGAACTCTCAAATTTACTTTTATCATCAAATTTGCTTTCTTCTCTTGGTATTCTTTGTTAAAAGCTAAACCTAGGTAGGCTCATATGCAACTTTCCAAGCCCTTAAAGGCCACCTCATATCTCAGGGCATTTTGACAGTTTTTCACAGCTAGATGGTGCAAGCTCATGTGTGCCATATAGATAACATTGTGCTCACTCCCGTTTGCACTGACTGGCTAAAATGCAAGTCTGTCAAAAGAACTGAGATGAAGAGGCTTAGATACAAGGTAATTACAGAGGTAAACAAATATAAAAAGCGTTGGTTATACAAAACTGGGGAATGGGTAATAAGGGGATTATCTATCTTTTTAAACAAACATTTTCAAGTAGACTGCTCCTTTAAAGGGACACTCAGGTTAAATTAAATTTTCATGATTCAGATACAGCATGTAATTTTAAACAACTTTCAAATTTACTTCCATTACAAAAAATGTGCACAGTCTTTTATATTTACAATTTTTGAGTCATCAGATCCTACTGAGCATGTGCAAGAATTCACAGACTATACGTATATGCATTTGTGATTGGCTGATTGCTATCACATGGTACAAGGGGAGTGGAAATATACATAACTTTGAAATTTGTTATAAAAAAATCTACTACTCATTTGAAGTTCAGACTAAGTGCTATTGCATTGTCTTGCTATCTTGCATTTGTTGATTATGCAAATCTAATGTGTTGACTGGTCCTTTAACATGGCCAGAAGCCAGATGTAACTAATCCGCAGCATGTGTAACATGTTCAGAAAAACTGCAGCAGGAATTATTTGAAGGGCACTCTCCAGCCTCTCTGTGGCGAGCGGGAGAAGCACAATGCAGTGATAGATTACAGATAAAGCAGGCAAAATTAAAAAAATAAATACTGCATTGATTTCTGCTACGCTTGAACGATTTTCAGATTTTATTTTGGGTTCAATGTAATTTTAAGACTTTACTACTAGTGGCTTTTTTTACAGTAGATCATGGTTCTGAGCTAAGCATTCTACCTTGTGTTCCTTGAATATTTCTTTAGAGACTTTAAATATTTATTCAGAAATCATGACTTTTAAAATTAGAGGCCCTTCTTCAAAGACATGATGTTATCAAAGCTTCCAACTATTATTTGGAAGTCTTTTTCTTGATACTGAATTATAGTAGACTTCAAAGTTTGTTTAACTTACTTGCAACCGTGATGGCTCATGAACTAAGGAAAAAAAATTGTTCATTTTAAGTATGACTCATTAAACTTGGGCCGTAGCAACGTTCATCTGTCGTCATCATCATGCTTCAGTTGAACAGTTATACAAGGCGTACTTGTATACTCAAAGTGATGGTAAATCCTAGCGTTTGTGAAACGCTAGGACTTACCAGTGGAACAAATAAAAGGGGACTTTCGGTCATGAAGTATAAAATACTTCCTGTTGAAAGTTCCTTTATTTGTCTGAAGTGTTCGCCGCACTGAGCTCCTTAGGCAGCCCACGGCAGAACGCTATTTTGCTGTGAGGTGACGTTTCCACCTCTTAGACAATAGCCATGCGGGCCAGCTGGCACCATGCCAGATAACTAGCACGCTATTGGCTAAGATCTCAGAGTGGCGAAAGCTTCAAACAAATAAAGGAACGTTCCACTGGTAAATCCTAGAGTTTAACAAACACTAGGCTTTACCATAAGTTTAACTAAATTCAACAAGTTTGTTATCCGCATAAGTAGCATTTGAAAGGAAGGGCTTATAGACCGTGATTCCGTGGCTATGCATTAACTGGTTTAAGCAAAAAGAGCAAATATAGATGGTGAAAGTTTCTCCCTCACATAAGCCAGACTTCCTTGTAGCCACTAGTTCTTGTTCTACTAAAAGCTTAAAAGGGAACTAAACCCCCCCAAAAAATATTTCATGATTCAGATAGAGCAAACAATTTTAAACAACTTTCCATTTTAGTTCTATTATCTAATTTGCTTTGTTCCCTTGTATTCTTTGTTGAAAAGAATGCTGAGGTAGGCTCAGGAGCAGCAAAGAACTACTAGGAGCTAGCAGCTGATTGGTGGCTGTGCATATATAACTGTTATTGGCTTACTTGGTATGTTCAGCTAGCTCCCAGTTTTGTATTCCTGCACCTTCAACAAAGGAAAGCAAGAGAATAAAGCTTATCTGATAAAAGAAGTAAACTGGAAAGATTTTGTAAAACAGTATGCTCTGTATGAATCATGAAAGAAAAATGTTGGGTTTTATGACCCTTTAAAGAAATTGATAAAACATGGATTTGGTTTTCTTATGCATACATAATACAGTGATTAACTTCTTATAGTAACACACACAAATAATTTAATCATTTGGTTACCAGTAATACAAATCACTGATACACAAAACAGTTCATGAAACCCTCTGGTTGAGTGATACATAACAATTTTTGCTACTTATCAGCCCATTTTCGAACCCAGATTAAACTAAAAACATTTGGTTTGCCTATAGCCCTTGAGGATAAATAATGTAATGGCCTAGTGTACTTACTGGGAATCACATCTCCAAGGTTACCAAACTAAAACAATGGATGTGCCACTGCACACTGCAAAAGCTCAGTGGTACAGCACATAAGGAGATTGCAGGTCTGCTGCCACCCCTACCGATGTACTTCATACACTGCTCTGGCAAAGTAATGTTTGCAAAGAAATTCTCAAACTCCACCACCCAAGTTTCCCACTCTAACACACCATAAGGGGTGAACACATGCAATGCACAATGAAAATGAATTGTGTTAAAAGACTTAAAGTAATGGTAAATCCTAGCGTTTGTGAAACACTAGGATTTACAATTGGAACAAATAAAGGGGACATTCAGTCATGAATTATACAATACTTCATTCTGAAAGCTCCTTTATTTGTTTGCAGCATTCACTGCACTGAGATGCTAAGGCAGCCCACAGCAGAACGCTATTTGGCCGAGAGGTGACGTTTCAACCTTTTAGCCAATAGCCGTACAGGAAATCCGGCAAACGCTTGAAACAAATAAAGGAGCTTACAGAATGAAGTATTTTATACTCATGACTGAAAGTCCCCTTTATTTGTTCCAATGGTAAATCCTAGCGTTTCCAATCACTTTAATATGCTAGGGTTGCCACCTCGGTCATGTTTTCCTAAATACTTATGAGTTATACATGCTGCGGGGTGTGCAGTGAGGAATATGAATAGTGCTGTTCAGGGTTGAAATTCATGTTCCTACCTGCACACTCTGCAGCATGTATAAATTCATAAGTGTCCAGGAAACATGGCCGAGGTGCCAACCCTATAATATGCCCACATCAAATTTTACAGTTGAAAAATAGAAAACAATACTTACGGATGTCTCGAAAGTGAATGATTAGCCGGGCCACTAAAGAAAGATATTCCTCCTGTAATTAAAACAAAACACAGTCATGAGCAAGTCACCATGACACAAAAAGTTGAGTAGATATATAGATATAAATGTATGTAGGCAAGGGGAAGGCACTCACCGTCTTAAAATGTAATTCTTTATTCACAGATAAAGAATTACATTTTAAAACAGTGAGTGCCTTTAAAAAAAATACCCACTTTAATATGGTGGTATTAGAAATGCTCTCCCCAGGATCTGAAATAACCTTTCATTTAATGTGCACATCACCTGGATGATTTTACTGACCACCCTGCTAAATATTTTGGCCAATATTAAGCTAAAATTAGCTAATATTTTGTTTGTTGCACAAATGATCATTCCATGCATGTATGTTAAATAATGCAATTAAAATGTTGAGAAGCCCACTCTACTTCATAATGCCATCTAACTGGCAAACATTTTATTAACCTAAACAAACAAGTATTTCAGTGGCAACTATTGGATAAAGCAGAGAAAAATAAACAAAAGTGATACGTACACGGGTTTTGGCTTTCAGAAAAACATGGCTCTCCATCTCCTTGCTAGACTTGTTGTGAGCTACTCCAGCTTTGCGCATTGCTTCGTCTCTGAAAAACATAAGTAAAGCAAATTAGGGAAAGTAACAACTATTTGAGAATTTTAAAAAGGGATATGAAACCCAGTTTTTTTCTTTCATGATTCAGATAAAAAAAAATGACATGCTCTAATTTACTCCTATTATCAAATTTTCTTCATCTCTTGGTATCTTTATTTGAAAAAGCAGGAATGCTGGTTTATAACCTGGATAGCGCTTGCTGAATGGTGGCTAAATGTAGCGGTCCTCAAGTACCCCCAACAGGCCAGGTTTTCATTATAGCTTAACTAGAGTACAGGTGAAATAATCATCTGATGGGTGAAAGCAGGTTAGAAACTATGGTTACTGATCAGCTGATTATTTCACCTCTGCTCTAGTTCAGCTAAAACGAAAACCTGGCCTGTTGGAGATACTTGAGGACCATGGTTCAGAAACCCTGCCCTGCACCTGAGACAGGCAGCATAAACCATAGTGATGCTTAGTCAGTTTACTATGACAAGCATCTCCTCCTCTCAGTAAGAATCAGGGGTGATGGTAAGGGAGATTAGATCTAAAGATTAAGAATTTATAAAATCATAATCTATTATTCTGCTCAGTGCACAGCCTTTATTCAGTGATCACACACTCTCAAAAACTGTTAAACATTTGTTTATAACAGGCCTGACAAATATGAGGCACATGGGTAATATGGAATCTAAAAGGTTTCTAGCTTGTCTAGTTCAGAGCTAAAATCCCAGCATATATTTTTACTTTGGGGCTTGCACTTGCTCAGCCACTTGATGATCAGTAATGATAATATAATTTTTAAATATCTTGTTTCAAAAGGAGATCGCCTAGTAAAATACCATCTAATTTCCACTAGTAATTTATCACTGGTGATTATGACCAATGTATCATGCAGAACACAGGGGCGTGATATGACCATGTTTTTGCTAAGACTTTGATTGATTTCAGCTATGCCAAACTTATTTGATTTAGAAATAGTCAAGGCGTGAGTACAGCTGATGGGGATGTGAGAAGAATGTGAAGGCTTTCTGGGTAGAATGAAAAGTGAACCACAAATCGTGGATACCAAAATTCTGCAATTGTGTATGTACACTTTTTAAAGTGAAAGTCAATCCTAGCGTTTGTGAAACGCTTAGGATTGACCATTGAACCAAGTAAAGGGGACTTTCATTCATGAAGTATAAAATACTTCATGCTGAAAGCTCCTTTACTTGTTTCAAGTGTTCTCCGTTCTGAGCTGCTCATGCAGTATGATAGGCAAAGTACCGCACTCACTGGGCTTGACAGCAAAAGATGCGATTTATTTATTCATTCAAGTATGCCCCGAAACGTCACTTGAATAAAGGACATCTTTTGCTATCAAGCCCACTGAGTGCTCGCTGGATTTAGAAAATAAATCAATCTTTATTAAACGGTTTAATAAAGATTGATTTATTTTCTAAATCCAGTGAGTGCAGTCCCTGCTTGGATCTTCTACAAATAATTTGACTTTGCACCCTGGTGGAAGACACTTTTGAACTGTGAGTGCATATACATAGAGGATAGAGATAGAGATAGAGATAGAGATGATAGAGATAGAGATAGAGATGATAGAGATAGAGATAGAGATGATAGAGATAGAGATAGAGATGATAGAGATAGAGATAGAGATGATAGAGATAGAGATAGAGATGATAGAGATAGAGATAGAGATAGAGATGATAGAGATAGAGATAGAGATGATAGAGATAGAGATGATAGAGAGAGATAGAGATGATAGAGATAGAGATGATAGAGATAGAGATAGAGATGATAGAGATAGAGATGATAGAGATAGAGATAGAGATGATAGAGATAGAGATAGAGATGATAGAGATAGAGATAGAGATGATAGAGATAGAGATAGAGATGATAGAGATAGAGATGATAGAGATAGATGATAGAGATGATAGAGATAGAGCATGATAGAGATAGAGATGATAGAGCTAGAGATGATAGAGATAGAGATAGAGATAGAGATAGAGATGATAGATGATAGAGATAGAGATGATAGAGATAGAGATAGAGATGATAGAGATAGAGATGATAGAGATAGAGATGATAGAGATAGAGATAGAGATGATAGAGATAGAGATAGAGATAGAGATAGAGATGATAGAGATAGAGATGATAGAGATAGAGATGATAGAGATAGAGATGATAGAGATGATAGAGATAGAGATGATAGAGATAGAGATAGAGATAGAGATAGAGATGATAGAGATAGAGATGATAGAGATAGAGATGATAGAGATAGAGATAGAGATGATAGAGATAGAGATAGAGATGATAGAGATAGAGATAGAGATGATAGAGATAGAGATGATAGAGATAGAGATAGAGATGATAGAGATAGAGATGATAGAGATAGAGATAGAGATGATAGAGATAGAGATAGAGATGATAGAGATAGAGATAGAGATGATAGAGATAGAGATAGAGATGATAGAGATAGAGATAGAGATGATAGAGATAGAGATAGAGATGATAGAGATAGAGATGATAGAGATAGAGATAGAGATGATAGAGATAGAGATAGAGATAGATAGAGATAGAGATGATAGAGATAGAGATAGAGATAGAGATGATAGAGATAGAGATGATAGAGATAGAGATAGAGATAGAGATAGAGATGATAGAGATAGAGATAGAGATGATAGAGATAGAGATAGAGATGATAGAGATAGAGATAGAGATGATAGAGATAGAGATAGATAGAGATAGAGATGATAGAGATAGAGATGATAGAGATAGAGATGATAGAGATAGAGATGATAGAGATAGAGATAGAGATGATAGATGATAGAGATAGAGATGATAGAGATAGAGATGATAGAGATAGAGATGATAGAGATAGAGATGATAGAGATAGAGATGATAGAGATAGAGATAGAGATGATAGAGATAGAGATAGAGATGATAGAGATAGAGATAGAGATGATAGAGATAGAGATAGATAGAGATAGAGATGATAGAGATAGAGATGATAGAGATAGATGATAGAGATAGAGATAGAGATGATAGAGATAGAGATAGAGATGATAGAGATAGAGATAGAGATGATAGAGATAGAGATGATAGAGATAGAGATAGAGATGATAGAGATAGAGATAGAGATGATAGAGATAGAGATAGAGATGATAGAGATAGAGATAGAGATGATAGAGATAGAGATGATAGAGATGATAGAGATAGAGATGATAGAGATAGAGATAGAGATAGAGATGATAGAGATAGAGATAGAGATAGAGATGATAGAGATAGAGATGATAGAGATAGAGATGATAGAGATAGAGATAGAGATGATAGAGATAGAGATAGAGATGATAGAGATAGAGATAGAGATGATAGAGATAGAGATAGAGATGATAGAGATAGAGATGATAGAGATAGAGATAGAGATAGAGATAGAGATGATAGAGATAGAGATAGAGATGATAGAGATAGAGATGATAGAGATAGAGATGATAGAGATGATAGAGATAGAGATAGAGATGATAGAGATAGAGATAGAGATGATAGAGATAGAGATAGAGAGATAGAGATAGAGATGATAGATGATAGAGATAGAGATGATAGAGATGATAGAGATAGAGATAGAGATGATAGAGATAGAGATAGATGATAGAGATAGAGATGATAGAGATAGAGATGATAGAGATAGAGATAGAGATGATAGAGATAGAGATGATAGAGATAGAGATGATAGAGATGATAGAGATAGAGATGATAGAGATAGAGATAGAGATGATAGAGATAGAGATGATAGAGATAGAGATAGAGATAGAGATGATAGAGATGATAGAGATAGAGATGATAGAGATAGAGATAGAGATGATAGAGATGATAGAGATAGAGATAGAGATGATAGAGATAGAGATAGAGATGATAGAGATAGAGATAGAGATGATAGAGATAGAGATAGAGATAGAGATGATAGAGATAGAGATGATAGAGATAGAGATAGAGATGATAGAGATAGAGATAGAGATGATAGAGATAGAGATAGAGATAGAGATGATAGAGATAGAGATGATAGAGATAGAGATAGAGATGATAGAGATAGAGATAGAGATGATAGAGATAGAGATAGAGATAGAGATAGAGATGATAGAGATAGAGATAGAGATGATAGAGATAGAGATGATAGAGATAGAGATAGAGATAGAGATAGAGATAGAGATAGAGATGATAGAGATAGAGATAGAGATGATAGAGATAGAGATAGAGATAGAGATAGAGATGATAGAGATGATAGAGATAGAGATAGAGATAGAGATAGAGATGATAGAGATAGAGATAGAGATGATAGAGATAGAGATAGAGATGATAGAGATAGAGATAGAGATGATAGAGATAGAGATAGAGATGATAGAGATAGAGATAGAGATGATAGAGATAGAGATGATAGAGATAGAGATGATAGAGATAGAGATGATAGAGATAGAGATGATAGAGATAGAGATAGAGATGATAGAGATGATAGAGATAGAGATGATAGAGATAGAGATAGAGATAGAGATGATAGAGATAGAGATAGAGATGATAGAGATAGAGATGATAGAGATAGAGATGATAGAGATAGAGATAGAGATGATAGAGATAGAGATGATAGAGATAGAGATAGAGATGATAGAGATAGAGATGATAGAGATAGAGATAGAGATAGAGATGATAGAGATAGAGATGATAGAGATAGAGATAGAGATGATAGAGATAGAGATAGAGATGATAGAGATAGAGATAGAGATGATAGAGATAGAGATGATAGAGATAGAGATAGAGATGATAGAGATAGAGATAGAGATGATAGAGATAGAGATAGAGATGATAGAGATAGAGATGATAGAGATAGAGATAGAGATGATAGAGATAGAGATAGAGATGATAGAGATAGAGATGATAGAGATGATAGAGATAGAGATGATAGAGATAGATGATAGAGATAGAGATAGAGATGATAGAGATAGAGATGATAGAGATAGAGATGATAGAGATAGAGATAGAGATGATAGAGATAGAGATAGAGATGATAGAGATAGAGATGATAGAGATAGAGATAGAGATGATAGAGATAGAGATGATAGAGATAGAGATGATAGAGATAGAGATGATAGAGATAGAGATGATAGAGATGATAGAGATAGAGATGATAGAGATAGATAGAGATAGAGATAGAGATGATAGAGATAGAGATAGAGATAGAGATAGATAGAGATAGAGATAGAGATGATAGAGATAGAGATGATAGAGATAGAGATAGAGATGATAGAGATAGAGATAGAGATGATAGAGATAGAGATAGAGATGATAGAGATAGAGATAGAGATGATAGAGATAGAGATAGAGATAGAGATAGAGATAGAGATGATAGAGATAGAGATGATAGAGATAGAGAAGATAGAGATAGAGATGATAGAGATAGAGATGATAGAGATAGAGATAGAGATGATAGAGATAGAGATGATAGAGATGATAGAGATAGAGATGATAGAGATAATAGAGATAGAGATAGAGATAGAGATAGAGATAGAGATGATAGAGATAGAGATGATAGAGATAGAGATAGAGATGATAGAGATAGAGATGATAGAGATAGAGATAGAGATGATAGAG